>NC_091129.1:160648614-160743614 GCF_040183065.1 Periplaneta americana
GGGGGGCTGAGCTAGGGGCGAGGGGGGGTTGCCTGCTCGAACCTTAGTGTAGTCAGTCGGTGTGGATTTAAGAATGCGAGTAGCTTGAGGGTTAGCGTAATAGATCATAATAAGTCGCAGTGCTGGGTCAGTGCCCCCTCCCGTAAATTCCATTACAAACTATTACAGACAACACCCATACTTTGTGTTGCATTTAGTGAAGTTTTAATGTAAGAATAGAGTTCTTTCATAAAAAAAAGGTGAAGGTATCCCCGTAACATGCCATGAAGGCACTTGGGGGGCATGGAGGTAGAGCCCCATGCTTTCCATGACCTCGGCACTAGAATGAGGTGGTGTGGTCGGCACCACGCTCTGACCGCCTTTTACCCCCGGAACAGACCCGGTACTCAATTTTATAGGAGGTTGAGTGAACCTCGGGGCCGTTCTGGAAGTTTGGCAATGAGAAAAAATCCTGTCACCACCTGGGATCGAACCCCGGACCTTTCAGTCCAACAAAAATATTTCATAGAATATCAAATTTAAGCAATATCAAAATTAAGCTAATAGAACTTCTTATTTTCTAAGCGTATACCTTAATTTTTACAATTTGTTACAAAAGATATTGACACTCTGATGAATTTCAGGCCACTCTTAGTCTGAAGCTACTGACTGCTTATTTTCGTCTTCTGTCACGACTAGATTACATATGGTACAAACGTTGCTAACCATATCATTCTCACCTACCTTCCTCTCTCTCTTCTTCCTCCTCCTCTTCTTCTTCTTCTTCTTCTTCTTCAGAAAAGTCACATCGCTGCACTGAATGCGAAGTGATTGCACAACCCCTAGTTATTGGGGTAAATGATAGTCCGCCCACTCGGCGAAGACTCCAGACAACAGCTACTGTATATGCTTGTTTGTCCCTCTTCCTCTCCTGCCAGCCAGCCAACAGGTACCCCCCACACTCTCCCCGCCTGGGTTAGCCAATGTAACGTCCAGTATTCCTTACTCCATCCCTGCGGTGGCTGAGTTGTCAGATCTGCAGTCTGTCACGCAGACGGTCCGGGGTTGAGTCCCGGTCAAGCCTGGGATTTTTCATAAATGTATCTGAAATCGTGAAACTTTCTCTTATTGAAATCCTCTCTGCTCGAGTATATACTCGTTTTGAGTCGGATTTGCTCCTTCCTTCAGCACTGGTCGATGGCTTATTTGTTTATTCCAAACTCTCTATCAGAAAACAGAAGTTTATTGTAACAAATTAACCCAGTGAAACATCTAGACAGATGGACTGCCCTTACAGCTTGTTTCTCTAATTGCTGTAGTACATTTCGTCTATTTCAATACAGCATAGCTACTTAAAAAATCATCACTTGCTGAGCGACTGTGACCTCAATTTCCAGTTTACATCTAAATGGCTGTGTGAGTTTAAAATGGCCGTCTTTATCGCTGACATAACCTAATCCTATGACATTTCCAGTGCTTTGCTTAAAAACTTGGCTCGAATCCATCAAAAGTTAGAAAAGCTTTGAGAGTCTTGTGACTCATCCTTAGCACTATTATAGCAATTATGACTTGCACACAATTGCAGAATGAACTAAAAAGGTCAGTCCGCAATGCTGCTCTGCCCTCTGTTCTGTGAAAGTTATTTGACCATTACTCTCAGATATGATAGATAGCAAACTACGCTAGTCTGGCAGTGTAAAGAATTTCATTTCTAAGATAGTTGCGCCCATAACTAGAGATTCATTACTCGATTAAATTATCGGTTGTTCTGTATGGTTGTGAAACTTGGACTCTCACTCTGAGAGAGGAACATAGGTTAAGGGTGTTCGAGAATAAGGTGCTTAGGAAAATATTTGGGGCTAAGCGGGATGAAGTTACAGGAGAATGGAGAAAGTTACACAACGCAGAACTGCACGCATTGTATTCTTCACCTGACATAATTAGGAACATTAAATCCAGACGTTTGAGATGGGCAGGACATGTAGCACGTATGGGCGAATCCAGAAATGCATATAGAGTGTTAGTTGGGAGACCGGAGGGAAAAAGACCTTTGGGGAGGTCGAGACGTAAATGGGAGGATAATATTAAAATGGATTTGAGGGAGGTGAGATATGATGATAGAGACTGGATTAATCTTGCACAGGATAGGGACCGATGGCGGGCTCATGTGAGGGCGGCAATGAACCTCCGGGTTCCTTAAAAGCCATTTGTAAGTAAGTAAGTGGAGAATGATGACTAGCAGAGTTAGCTCTGAGAAAAATGATGATAATGTCCTCTGTCCTCTCATTTGGAGACAGCAACTGCGGAAGTTCTTAAAAGAAGATAAGATGTAATGACGATGATGGGATAAAGGAACCGGTATCGAACTCCAGACTTATTTGATTAGAGATTCCGGATGTGGACTGACGTATGAAGTTCACTGTGGAGCTGAGAGGTAGCGAGTACTAGTAATTGTTCGGTAAACAGCTTTTTGAATTTTTTAATTCCTTTCAAACTCTTTTAGGTGAAGGACGCGCGACGTTCTATGGCAATACAGTTGTAGTTAAATAAAGAACAAACAGATGGTAGTCCATTTCTTTAGGAGGAGACGTGGTTCTTAAATGTATTACAAAACAAGCCCCGCCCTTGTAATTCTCTGACGTCTCACAAAGTTATCAAAAAAGATGATTTGTGGAGTCCTGTCAAGGAAATCCTCTTACAGATAACAAACATATGACGTGGATATTAGAAAAGAGATCCCCTACTGACACAAATTAGACAGAAAAACGTTTCAAGCCTTAAGCTAAACATTTTCTGACGATAGCGGAAGCCAGCTCCTTCCTTGAAGTGTATCTTCTGAAATGAAGTCAGATTTTCTTTGGGATAAAAAAAATATATATATTTCTAAGTCCTTATTTGTGCGTATATTAAGTTATTTCTTTAACTGTAATTCAAGAAAAGAACCTAGAGGTCCGCGGGTATGGCTTAAACATTTGAAGGATAGCGCGTACTTCCCAACCAAGTGGTACGGTGTCGATTCTTGGTGTGAGCGGAGATTTATCTCCATTTCACAAGACTGGGTATTTGTCTCTATCTTATTCTTGTCCTATAACGTCTCAGTGGTGGCCATGTATCGTGCTGACCACATAGTCAGGGGAGCCAGCATTAAGAAGGGTCCAGTGTTGGCATAAGGACAGATGCCTCTCCTACACAGCAGTGGATTGTAACAAACAGAAATATCTATAGGTAAAATTATAACTGAATTATTGCGAAACGTGTTAACTTTATAAGAAAGTGTATCGTCTACATAACTGTTTTTCAAGCAGTGGTACGCGTGCCCTAAGAGAAGGGTTCCTTGGAGAGAACTGAAGGGGTATTTTTCTTTTTTTCCGAAGGTATTGCTAATATAGTAGGCCTAGCCTACACTGAATCTCGAAGTGCGTGACACACTTTCTTGGAAAAAGGGGACTAGTCATTTGGCAAGTTCCATTTTTCAACTTAATGCTGGAATTCTACACAAGTGACAACTTCCAATTTTAGATTAAACGATGGAGGTCCCTCATATATTGGGGAAGCACCCCGGATATCCCAGATTGATGACAAGTCCCTTTTTTTGATCTCAGCTACTGAATTATGACAAGAACTTTTTTTTAATTTTCAAATAAATAAAATAATTTTGTCCATTTCACATTCCGTATGTTGGTCATCATTGCGTTGATTTCTGAATTACTAGAAAAATAAAATGAGCATGTTAATGACTATATAATAGCAACTTTTATAATGGTTGTTACACATTAAAATCAGTTGTCATTTTAATGATATTTATTATGGGATAGCAAAGGAAGGGACTAGTGAAGTGCTTTATGTGTAGTGTGGAATTATATGGGGCAGAAACATGGACATTGCGACGGAGAGAATAGAAGCATTTTAAATGTGGATATGGAGAAGAATGGAGCGTGTGAAATGGACAGACAGAATAAGAAATAAAGCTGTGCTGGAAAGAGTGGGTGAAGAAAGAATGATGTTGAAACTGATCAAGAAGAGAAAAAGGAATTGGTTGGGTCACTGCCTGTGGAGAAACTGTCTGCTGAAAGGAATGGTGAATGGAAGAAGAGTTCGGGGCAGAAGATATGAGATGATAGACATAGAGGTGAGCCTGCCTGGAGAGAAATAAAGAATAGGTTGCAGCCGCCAAATTACTCTTCAAGGAACGACCACTCACATAAATTGAGGGAAAGAAGACAGAGGACGGACACTGGAAAGTTTTCTTTTCTCAATCGTACTATCAGAGACTGGAATGCTCTACCTGCAGACTTACTAAAGGCTTTACCAACAACCAAAAATGTATTTAAAAATAGGCTTAAGGGCTTTACTAATAGACGGTAATACATTATGCAGACTCTTTTGTGGTTTTACATGTAGGCTATAGAAAGTAAGCAGAGAAACATAGTGAATATCCAGTGATTTATATTGGTTGTGCAGTGTGTTGTAGTGAAATTGCAGTGAGCTTAAAAGTAAATTCTGAGAGCTATAGTGGCAGAAAAATAGACTTATAGTGAATGGGTGTGAGTTATAATTAGACTTCGTGGAATTGTCACGAGAATCGTAAGGTTTACTACGTACGCGGTATAGACTGTATGATAAGGGGACGTGCAACGGATGGAGTATGCCTCTGATGTAAATACTGAGCAGTATACTGCGGTTACAATAAAACATGTATCCTGCATTCAAGAAATATAATGAGTGATCATTGAAGTAGGAAATGTCTATACATGTAAATACACAATTATTTTGTAGTGAGATATATTAACTCTTAAAATTTAATGTAATATACTCACATCATCCTTGAATATGTGCATTGCAGTGAAGAGTTACGTACATTTTGAGCTACTGCAAAGTGAACCTCCTTCGATGGTCACTCAAACAGTTTTTATATTGGGAAAATGTACGTTCAACATCACATGATGTAATAGGTGCATATTTGAAGAACGGAAAGTCACTACTTTTTAGTACACCAACTTCAGATATCTTGCCGTGACCTGATAGTACATCATTTATAATACGAAGTTGTGAATAGGCAGAATTTTCAGCAATAATGTTTCTCAACTTACATTTCCCTTTTTCTGAAATTAGTGAATTGTTATTTTGGATAACGGTTTGTTATACTTTATACACTATATTAAGGGCTTCTGAGAGTTGTACTGGCTGCAGGTGTAAGGGTATTCCAGGGACAATTGTTTGGAACAGCAACACTCTCATTGTAGTATGTTTGATTGAATTCTTGTCTGCACTGAACAAATGTTAAGCTTTGACTATTCCAACCACAGTAATGCAAAAACAAGTGCGTACATAGGTATACATTAGCTGTAGCTGCTCTATCTATTTGGACCGGTCACAACTCTTAACATGAACTGCTTATACTATGAGACCGGGCGGTCGCTCACCTCTTCTATAATACCGTACATCGGCAACCTGATTGCAAGCTGCGTGTGGCAATTCAACGAAGTCTAGTTATAGTGCTTGTAATGGGGTCTAGGCTAGCGATTTGAGGTTAATACAGTAAGTACAATTCTACGGAATAATAAGGATGTAATTGATGTTCTGTTATTTGAAATGTTGTCTCAGTGAAGACGTGTGTTGTGTCTGTGAAATGTGTTGTGACAGTGAAGTGTGTTTGTGTGAGTGAAGTTCTATACTTTACAGTGGTAGTGCAAAGTATTTGAACAGAGAAATGTTTTTGAAGTGTTAGTGAAATCAGGATAGTGTCAGTAAAATGTGTCTTAGTTCCAGTGCAGTGAGTGAATTGATAGCGAAATGAGTGTAGTGCTGAAAGGTACTTGTGCAAGTTTGAACATTTACCATATATATACTCGTGGTTTAAGTACTAACTTAGGGTTAAGATATAAATTAGATTTACTTTAATTAATTATGTTATATTAAGTGATTCATTTAATTTAGGATGCACCTTGTTAATATTATTATCAGGGAACGGATTTATATGGACTAAAAATATATGAAATATGTAAATATATATGTAGTTATTTTTACCAAAATATGGAATTAAATATGGATTTTTACCAAAATATGGAATTAAATATGGACTTAAAATTATAAAAAAAAAATGACTATATACGTTAAATATTGGTACATTTTAATCAAACTAAACAAAAAATATAATGGACGTACCTTATCTTCCAATGTAGTTTCAACAAAACACAATTTTTATTGTCTGTTACCATAACAATAGGTTACAAACATTTCTTTCAAGTGCTGAAAAGTGAATCTTCTTCTATTGTCTCTGAGGATAGATTTATACTGACTAAAAGAGCGTTCGACGTCACAAGAAGTAACTGGTACATAATTCAATTTCACAATGTCTGCTGGGGATAAGTCCAAGTTAATCTTCACTGTTGATTCACCACTCATCACAGCAACAACCTTTTGTAGTTCTTCATATCCAGGGTTTTTTGAAAGTACAGTGTCCACCTTAGCTCTTACTGCATCTGCAACTTTACCTCTACCACGATTCAGTTGTTCCACAGTACTATTTATAATTTCAAAACTTTCAGATAGTGAAAGGTGCCTATTTTGGAGACTTTTGAGCGTTTTTATGATGCATGAAAATGTATGCTGAATGTGAGCTAAGTCATTCTTCACACTTATGTCACAGGTAACTGTTTTCGCAGTATCAATTGAGACTGCATCTTCAGAGTCCAATGCAAGGAGAACATTGTTAATAGAGTCTATATGTTCGGCATAATATTCAACTGCTTCTAGCCATGTACCCCATCTAGTTAAAATTGGCTTTGGTGGCAATGGAATTTCAGGGTACATTTCTTTCAACACGTTAACTCTACTGGGAGCTTTGAGAAATACTTTTTTCACTGATGAAATCAACAAATCTACTTTAGGGAAATTGTCTCTGACCACTTCTGCCACACGATGAAATGCATGCGCCACACAAGTAAAATGAGTCAATTTAGGATATACAACAGATAATGCTTGTCCAGCTTTGACCATATAAGGGGCAGCATCGCTAATAAAGAATAACACATTATCGTACATAATACCCTTTGGCCACAGGATACCCATAGCTTCGTTGAACAGTTTAACTATAGTTTTGTTATTGCACTTTTCTAGAACATCACAATGTAAAAGAATTCGTTCAGAATATTGTTCACTTAACAAACCGATAACTACATTACCAACAAGTCTACCTTCTTTGTCGGGAGTCTCATCAATGGAAACCCAAATTGAACTATCTTTAATTTCATCTCTTATCTTCTGTATTGTCTCATCGTAGATGGATGGAGCATACGTCTTCCTAAGTGTTGACTCATCCGGGATTGTATGTTGAGTATATTTTTCAAGGAATTCCCTGAAGACCTTATTCTTTAGTTTGTAGAGAGGAATATCAGCAGAGATGAGAGAACGGCACAGGTCGATGTTAAACTCAGATCTTACATTCGATGTTGTTGGTTGTGTTAAAAACAATTGTCTCTGCTTGGAATTTAGTTGTTTGTTGGCCTGATGTTTTCTAGTTGTAATGTGTTGTTGCACCAGGAACTTTTGTGTAGATGATACTGCACACTGACACAAATTACAAAATAATATTTTATTGTCAGTTGATAAACAATCTTCTTTAAATTCTGAAATGTAACTTGTTAGTTTTGATTTTAAATTGACTGAATGACGTACTTTTGGCATATTTACCGTCTTTATAGTATGATTTACAAAACTGAACCTATGTGTACTCTGACTGGCATTTAACTGTTGAGCTGCACAACTGAAGTCTGTTAAAAATTTTAAATTAAATTAATACAGTTTTGTAACTTACTTTCCCATTGTTGATAGGACTGCTAATTTTCAAATAACTCTGATGTTAAAGGGATTACTGAACATGTGTTTAAATCTCTATTGTTGAAATGTATTTTTAAAAGTTAATGGAATTTTGTTTTGTTTTATTGTTAAACCTAATATAATATGGACTGTTTTATATGAAATATGGAAAATATATGGAAATTAACGAAAATATGTACTAAACTCTAAAATATGGAAAAATATGGAAAATAAAAGTAGGATTTTTCAACCCTACACATTGTGAAACATAAAGATAATGCAAAATATAAATTATATTAGCTTTATAAGTAAATATGTATTTACATATAAATCCTTTCCCTGATTATTATATATTGATAAATTATTATTTTACTATTAATATTATGACTGTATTTTATTATTATTGTAATTATTGAGTGTAATTAGTTACCACTGCCACCGGGTATTTACCCATTTGCAGTGTGAATAAATACATACATACATTACGATATATGGATCATATGCGGAGACAAAGAGGAAGGTAGGAAATAGGAAAAATTGGAGAATGCTGGGTTTGTATGTACCCTATGTATGTGTATAGGATTACATAACAAAATATTGGAAACCTAATGAGGTATGCTTAGAGAAAAGATTGAGAAACATTGACCTTCGTGACACCAACTTTTTCCATTTAAACTTAAATGGGAAACTTTGGAAAACAGACGTAGGAAAACTAGAATAACATCATTGTATAGAGCACATCTAGGTCAGAAAGCATGGGTAGACATAACGGCTCGGTTAGAAAAGCCAACGTACTATGGTAGGAACGATCATGATTTTAAAATCAAATGTAGGAAACAGAAAACGGATGTAGGTAAATTCTCATTTTTAAATAGAACTATAAATGATTGGAATGACCTACCTGCAGCGGTCTTTGAGGGCTGTCCTTCCTTAAGGAGATTCAAGAATAACTTAAAAAGTTGTGTATAAAGTGCAAATTAAAATTAAGGTGACATTTAACATTTAATTTTTTAAGGTGACATGCATTTATCTAGCCTGACGAGTTTACTTCCTTGGTTTGAATTGTAAATTATTTAAAAATAGCGTGTAAGAGGGCCTTAGACTAGAAATGTTTAGTTTAAATGTAGTTCTGTTTATAAGTATGCATAAGGGTGTAATTATTTGTCTTATTTGAACTGTTGTATCAGTGAAGCGAGGTGAGTCAGTGAAGTTATGGATTTACAGTGCAGTGAATAGTTCCGATCAGTGATAATTTATAGCGTCAATGAAATGTGTTCTATAGTGTCAGTGAAATGTGTGCTAAAGTGTCAGTGAAATGCGTCATAGTGCCACTACAGGGAATGAGATGAGAGTAAAGTGAAAGACTATTGAAACTTATGTAGGACCTATACATAATTATGTAGGTTGTATTGTAAAATTAGGTATTGTATTTATGTTTTATTATTATTGTGTTAAATTGTATTGTGTATTCTTATTGTATTGTGTATAAAATTGTATATGTGTTGTATAATTGTATTGTGTATTGTAAATGTTATTGTGTATTGCTTATCATTTTATTGTGTATACCACTGCCACCGGGTGCTTGCCCACTTGCAGTGTAAATAAATACATACACATATTCAGTTCAGGTATCTGATACCGCTAACATATGCTGGAAGATATAATATGTTGGGTGACATACGCTTCCGTAGGAGGATATGATAATAAAAAAAATTAATAGTCATAGGAATTATGAGATGCGAAAAAACTGTGCCCGAAAATGTGAGTCTTCCGAAATACTAAATTAAAACATGCTGGAATTTCCAGCTTGGACTGGGATAAAAGTACGTCTTGTAATTTTATTATGCAAGCAGTCTTCTGCTCCAAAAATTTTTCTAGAAATGTAGCACTTTACGGCGGCAATAAGAACACCACAAGGTTAAATATTTGGTTTTCACACGTTTTGGCGCAGTCTTCCCATTTATTTGGCTACTGAATAGAAACATATATCTTCTAGAATGATGCTGAGTCAGTTGTCTTCTTTTCTACTGGGACTTCCCGTTTCATTCGTTTTTGTTTCTATTTGCGATTTATTCAAGGTTGCCTTGACGATGGCTCTCGGCCACATGGTGCAAAAATGTGCCTGATGTACTAACACAAAACCAGCGGTTCTCAAGTAGTAATCAGTGGACCACTAATGAAATCTTAAAAAGTCTGTTTTTACGAAGGTGACCCATACTTTTTGAGTACACATTTTACGTGTTCCGCAATAATTCAGTTCTTTACCATGTACGAATGATAACTGCCGTTTATATAGCATGCTTTATTTAACAATTATTCGCAATACTACATACTGTTCATAAATTAACTAAGTTAATATGCACCCAAATAAGAATATGATTCTCCTTGTTTTGAATTACAGACAATAGTAATATGCGTTACAAGAGCGGTATGTTGACGTTTTCATGTTCGAGGAAAAGATTGAAAAAGCGAAACGTAGTTGAGCTTTTTTAATTTCCGAGAACATGAAAACAAACATACCGCTCGTGTATCGTACATTATTTTGTGCGAAGATCGTTTATTACATACCTGAAAGAGGAATTTCTAATTAGTTGCAATGAAATCTCCATGTTGGTTTCTGTTCAATGACGGCAACTTTGGAAAACAAATATATCTATCTTCAACATTGTTCCTATAAAATGTTTTCTGTGTTTACTATACTCCAGCAGGCCGTGATATACGTCTGTCTTTTTTCCCCCCAGTCTTTAAATGCGAACTTAAAACAAACGGTAAGGTTATGTAATGATTTATTTTTCATTTTAATATTTTAACAATATTATTTATATAACATATTGCAGTAATAACATCCGCATCTGGAATCTTGTTGATTTTTTCACGGCTTCCTTAATGTTACTTGCATTACAAATGCAGTAACTTTTGTGGTGTTGTAGAGTTTACTTAATTTTTGCAAATATTTAAAAACAATAATTAACAGTGCAATTTAGGTGAAATTGCAGTGGTAAGTTTCCAATTTATAATTATTACTATGTTAAACGTCTCTAAAAATAATATGTTAAAAGCCTAAAGCAGTAAAATGAATATGGCGCTTAAGCGGTAAGAAGAGGGAAATTGTTATGTGTGTTACGTTGGGAATACTGAATGTGGTATTTCACACTTACCGCGTATTGGTTTCGTGCGGAAAGCAAGCAAATACGCACGATCTCGCACAAAATAGCCTACGTTCTCTATAACCTCGAAATTAAATAAAAAGTGACTTCATTTATAAATTGTACGATTTAATTAAACACAAGTAATTAATTTTTAATTAACATTAAAATAGGTATACCATGTGTATTCCAAACTATAGTAGGCCTACATAGGGAATTAACATCGCCATAAGAAATTCATATATAAAAAATGAAAGTGGAATTTCATGTGTAAGAAATTAGTAAGCCTTGTATAAAAGAAAACTACTTATTATTGTCAACTTATCATACATGATCCTTTGACAACATATTATCAGTTTTAGGTTAGGTGATTCAAAATAATTATATAATGGTGTTACCGTTATAATTTCAGTTGTGTATTTCATTTTTTACAGTTTTTTTTTTTTGCAGTGCTTACGTGTTTATTTTCAATAACTCTCAACAGGATTTCCTCCTCTCTACGATCCTGTGTCATATTACTATTCTCCGTCCTTCTTCCGCATCTGCATGGTTTGTTCACACTTCCAGAAGAGATTAATTACAAGTCTGATCTATTATGGGATGGAACTCTGCTACAAGAAAAGAGTCCAGCAACTAGATCTCTTGCCTTTCTCAAAGAATTGTTGGCATGATGAAGTAGCTTATTCCTGTATGTAGTCTGTAGATCTTGAAATAATTTACCTTTTGGGATGCAAGGAGATTTGAACCTGCGAAATTGGGTTTATAGGATTTTAAAACTTTTAAAACAACACGAAACACGCGTTAGTCAACTGAGCTAAACAGATACGATACCTAGATGTGTATGGGTTACTGCTTTACTTATTTCATCTGTCCATAGATGGCAAAATGAAATGAGATTTCGATTTAGTATAATCTATGTCTATCTTATTCGCTGACTTTCTCTGATTGACTTATAATATATATGCGGGTATTAAAGCATTTCAAACGGCGAGAAACTTTGACGTCAATATTTATTGGTCATAAGAGAATAAATTGCTCATCAAAATGTTTCATAACCAAGATTATTATTATTATTATTATTATTATTACTTATTATTATTACTTATTATTAGTATTATTATTACTTATTATTATTATTACTTATTATTATTATTACTTATTATTAGTATTATTATTACTTATTATTATTATTATTACAGACGTGGACAAATTATTAACAAAATTGACGATTTTTATGATAATTCTGTTTACAAAATTTGACTTTTCAATTTAGACTACAATTGACAATTTTGCATATTTCTATCATTACAGTAGACAGAAATATGCAAAAATGTCAACTGTAGTTTAAATTGAAGAGTTAAATTTTGTAAAAATATATAATAAAAATCTTCAATTTTGTTAATAATTTGTAAATTAGCAAAAATGTCAACTACAGTCTAAATTGAAGAGTCAAATTTTGTAAAACTATAAAATAAAAATCTTCAGTTTTGCTAATAATTTGAAATAATATCCAAAATATCAACTGTATTCCAAATTGAAGAATCGAATTTTGTAAAAATATATAATAAAAACCTTCAGTTTTGCTAATAATTTGTAAATATGCAAAAATATCAAATGTAGTCCAAATTGAAGAGTTAAATTTTCTAAAAGTATACAGTACAAATCTTCAATTTTGCTAATAATTTGGAAATACGCAAAAATGTCAAGTGTAGTCTAAATTGAAGAATCATATTTTGTAAAAATATATAATAAAAATCTTCAATTTTGCTAATAATTTGTCCACGTCTGTATTATTATTATTATTATTATTATTATTATTATTATTATTATTATTATTATTATAAAAATTATGGAATTTTGTTGTTTTTTATTCATCTTACTATAACTCTAATGTGAGTGAAGTAATTGACTAAATTCAATTTCATAACCTCTTATTATTTGAACTCGTATATTTGTACTCAGGGACGTCATTGATGATCTTCAGCATCTAATGACGTTCTTTCAACTATCTTCTGGAAGACTACAAAACAAATATAGAAATTTTGGAAGAATTGAGAATAACATCAGCCTTTGAGCAAAGTTTAAATTATAAGTCAAAGTGGATACAACATGTCAATAGGATGCCCCACAACAGATATCCTGGATTAACTTACTAAAAAATTATACCCCGACGGGTACAGGAAACTCTGGAAGACCGCTGAAGAGACTTCTTGATCTCTAATATGAGACGGAACGAGACAATCTGTGGCCCAACCCCTTGGGAGCGACATGATGATTTTTTAAATTTTATTTTAGTAAGTTATTTTACGACGCTTTATCAACATCTTAGGTTATTTAGCGTCTGAATGATATGAAGGTGATAATGCCGGTGAAATGAGTCCGGGGTCCAGCACCGAAAGTTACCCAGTATTTGCTCATATTGGGTTGAGAGAAAACCCCGGAAAAAAACCTCAACCAGGTAACTTGCCCCGACCGGGAATCTAACCCGGGCCACCTGGTTTCGCGGCCAGATGCGCTAGCCGTTACTCCACAGGTGTGGACGACATGATGGTGATGATGATGATGATGATGATGATGATGATGATGATGATGATGATGATGATGATGAGAGCAAAAGCAAAGTTTGAAATAAGGATCATTATCTTCATGATGGAGTGGAAATCTGAAGCTCTACATCCTTATGGAAGAGGATAGACATATGCCCTTCATACCATCTGAAGGAGTACATTTTTTTTGTATTCACTCAAATCACCAATTCCTTCCTACAGCGCATCATAGAATTTTCGACAGAAGTTGCCGTCTCCCAGAAACCCCTTAATTCATCAATGCTTAAAAGGAGGACAATATAACACAGGATTGGGCAGATAGAACCGGCCCCATCTTATGTCATATGATTTGGAAAATAAATTATGTAGGGTATTGATTTCTTTTCTTTCTTTTTCCTTGAAATGTAATTATGTTGGCTATACTGTATCTTCCGCGTGTTTTGTGTCATTGTTGCGCCATTGTTGCTTATAACCTCTTCTGGTTGCTGTTTAAAAGTCAGACGTTCTAAACACATGTAAAGAGTTGTTCTTTAAATAAGCATGACTTATTCAATACCAGAGCGAATATTCATTGTGGAGGCTTACGTACAGACCAGCTCTATTAAGGGAACACAACAATTATTCAGACAAATATCCGCTTCGCTCAGTACCAGCGAAAAGCAGCATTCAAGATTTGGTGCGAAAATGGCGTACGACTGGATCCATAAAAAAAATGTAACAAGGAACAGAAATCCTTCTGTCCGGACTCCTCAGAAGTGCACAGAAGTGTCTAGATGCAGATGGAGGGCACTTCCAACATTTATTATGAAGGTAAATGCATTTTATTTTCATTCCATTTGAAGTTTGTTTCAAATCATTAGTACCTATCAATTGTATTGTGGGTCCCTATCACCACGGCATGGCGCGTCCTCAGGTTGCGGATAGAGGAGACGGCCTCCAGATATGGAGGGTAGCTACGAATATAGAATAAGCAGTCGTGGACAGCCGATAAGGGGTGGTTCTCCAGCTTGGGGGTTGGGCGAAGGGCTAACAACCCATCACCGTAAAAGCAGCTTGTTACGAAACCTAACAGTAAGCCTCGGAATGGGACTGATTCTCCGGCACGACCACAGCAAAGGAAAAAGGTTCATTAGGAAAATTCAGGTTAACACAGAGGGTTTGGAATTGAACGGGTTACATCAGCTTCTTGTCTATGCGGATGACGTGAATATGTTAGGAGAAACTCCACAAACAATTAGGGAAAACGCGGAAATTCTTGTTGAAGCAAGTAGAGCGATAGGGTTGGAAGTAAATCCCGAAAAGACTAAGTATTTGATTATGTCTCGTGACCAGAATATTGTACGAAATGGAACTATAAAAATTGGAGATTTATCCTTCGAAGAGGTGGAAAAATTCAAATATCTTGGAGCAACAGTAACAAATCTAAATGACACTCGGGAGGAAATTAAACGCAGAATAAATATGGGAAATACCTGTTATTATTCGGTTGAGAAGCTTTTGTCATCTAGTCTTCTGTCAAAAAGTCTGAAAGTTAGAATTTATAAAACAGTTATATTACCGGTTGTTCTGTATGGTTGTGAAACTTGGACTCTCACTTTGAGAGAGGAACAGAGATTAAGGGTGTTTGAGAATAAGGTGCTTAGGAAAATATTTTGGGCTAAGAGGGATGAAGTTACAGAAGAATGGAGAAAGTTACACAACACAGAACTGCACGCATTGTATTCTTCACCTGACATAATTAGGAACATTAAATCCAGACGTTTGAGATGGGCAGGACATGTAGCACGTATGGGCGAATCCAGAAATGCATATAGAGTGTTAGTTGGGAGGTCGGAGGGAAAAAGACCTTTGGGGAGGCCGAGACGTAGATGGGAAGATAATATTAAAATGGATTTGAGGGAGGTGGGATATGACGGTAGAGACTGGATTAATCTTGCTCAGGATAGGGACCAATGGCGGGCTTATGTGAGGGCGGCAATGAACCTACGGGTTCCTTAAAAGCCAGTAAGTAAGTAAGTACCTATCAATGTCATAACACAGGCCGGTTTTATCTGCCCAATCCTGTATTTACTTTCCCTAACCGTTCCTGGAAGGTAAATCCCCGATGATGTAGCATCCGCCTTCTAAAATCAGGTTTGTCAGTCTTTAAAGCAAGCTTCATTCATGCTTCTAGGAATGTGGCCTCGACGGTCGACGACAAATGAAATGCTAGCGAGAACTGGCTCATTCAACGACGTAAACTCAAACTTCGCAGAAACCATCACACGATCTAGTGAAAGGCAAATTGCGATTGCTAACCCAAATCCCTCTGCAGCATTCTATATGGTAATTTTAGTTGGTTTGGACGCCTGCCAGTAGATTGAGCTACCGTGTGCGGTGACGTGGTACAATGAAGCTGCAAGGAGCAACAACCCACTTCCTTCACAGCCACGGAGTTGTGCATAGAGATGAGCTTAAACGATATTTTAAAGTATCTGTGACAACTGTGACTGTGACAATTAAATATCTGTGACTTTTATCGGTGATTTTGTCACACCGATATTTTATATCGATACGTAGCATGAATTACACCGATATTTTGTCACACCGATAAAAATTTGCAGGAAATATTGAAGAGCAGTGAAATATGAATCCGATTTCTCTATACACACCACTCATCAGTGATTTATATGGGAAAATCCAACAAATAAATTATGTACATGTACCATTAACAAATAAATACTTACCTAACTGAACGGTAACATGTCAAAAGTTAACCTCATGTACCTAGAGGTTATATTATAGATATGGAACCAGTTGATCATTTTTAAATGTAGTTGGGTATGGAGAAATTGAGGTTATATGATTATCCTAACCGTTTTAAAAATTGATCCTTTTTATTGTATATAATATAATGGATAAATTATTTTAAGTCGTGCATTAACATTATAATATTGAGTCATAGAATAAAAATTAATGAAACATAAGTATTCGGAAAAACATTGGAAAATAATTACAAAACAAAACAGTTGTTCAGACAGGATTTTACACAAGATTAAGTACTGGTAACCAATGGTGTTATTATTTAAATCGTGTAATGACTACATCATTTATAATAAGATGGAGAAACTACCGCCAGATTGCTGTTATTGTATCATGCGCACGCGCAAACCTACGACGTAGAGGAGAAAATATCAGTCACAGAGTACTGAATACGGAGCAGATTTCGATAGCGATATTTTGTCACAGATATTTCACGTCATCAGTCACAGGTTTATCTGTGACAAAATATCGGTTTGTGAAATATCGGCCATCTCTAGTTGTGCATACTTCCCTCATTTACTGTGCTGGTACCCGCAATTCGAGTTCCAGCCAGCCACAGCTATTTCTGTTTAAGGTGGGCGACTGGGTGGAAGAGAGTCTGTGTACCAGGAGCTTCCTTGCATTGTGCTAATCATGACATTCTTACCATATACACAGGAAAGCCTCTACTCTATAGTTCAACAAATTAATTGAAATTATTGTAATTTCGATTATAATTACTGCATTTTTAAACTATACTGTTACAAATTTGCTATTTGCTAATCGATAGTGAAATGTAAAATCGTCAACATAAAGCTAAAATGAAACTGGAAACCGTTAGAAAATCCGCTATCCGCTAGACAGAAAATATTGCAGCTACGTTAAGGTCGCAATTCGCTATATCTGGCGGAAATTCCGTTGTTCTAGCAACACTGGTCCTGATACTGTACCTTAGTGTATTGTATTTTGTATTTTGGACACAGGATAATTAATAACCTGGCACACTCGTGATCACACTCACATTCATGCAAATTTCTAGACTTCAGACACCGAGCGAACTTTACTTCTTCAAAAAAAATTCCCCGACAGCCGAGCCCGTGAATAATAATAATAATAATAATAATAATAATAATAATAATAATAATAATAATAATAATAATGATTTATTTAACCTGGCAGAGTTAAGGTCATACGGCCTTCTCTAACACTCAACCAGGAGTAAAACTGCGTTACAAAAACACTACAAATTTACAAAGTACACTACAATTATTTTACACACAAAACTGAATAAAATAATAATAATAATAAAATGTAAACAACAAGTAAGTGGAAATCAGACATAATATATAACATACATAAAGAAAGGAAAAAGCATAATAAAATGTGAACAACAGGTCAAAATAAATGAGACATACAAAGTATAAAAAATAAGACAATTAATAATAATAATAATAATAATAATAATAATAATAATAATAATACTTACTAATTGGCTTTTAAGGAACCCGGAGGTTCATTGCCACCCTCACATAAGCCCGCCATTGGTCCCTATCCTGAGCAAAATTAATCCATTCTCTATCATCATATCCCATCTCCCTTAAATCCATTTTAATACTATCTTCCCATCTACGTCTCGGCCTCCCTGAAGGTCTTTTCCCCTCCGGCCTCCCAACTAACACTCTATATGCATTTCTGGATTCGCCCATACGTGCTACTTGCCCTACCCATCTCAAACGTCTGGATTTAATGTTCCTAATTTTGTCAGATGAAGAATACAATGCGTGCAGTTCTGTGTTGTGCAACTTTCTCCATTCTCCTGTAACTTCATCCCTCTTAGCCCCAAATATTTTCCTAAGCACCTTATTCTCAAATAATAATAATAATAATAATAATAATAATAATAATAATAATAATAATAATAATAATAATAGTAATAAAATAGTGCAGTACAAAGCATACAATATAATATTTTTAAGTACACACAGTAAGGTAAATTATGATTATATATAGCTCAACTTATCACATTATAGATATACCATTACCTATCGGAAAATATGAAAACAAAAATATAAAATAAGTTAAATATCACTAGAACATAAAAAATGTGAATACGTGGAAACATGCAATACAACACTTGTCATAATAGTAAGTTAGTTTGGCAACTCGTCATAAGATAATTTTCTAACTTGGATTTGAAAGATTTCAATGTTCGGCGGCCCTTGACTTCAGGCGGCAGAGAGTTCCAGTGACGAGAGGTAGCAACAGTGAAGGATGAGGAATACAACATGAATCGAACACGGGACCTCCAGAGCCGGAAACCAGCACGAGCTTACGGGGGCAAGAAATTTGTCATGATATGACATTGAATTCCTCTATAAAAATGTTGCGTAGTACTGCCATATCAGATGGTAACGTTCCTATAAAACACTACCCGTCAATACACAGCTGTGAAAACAGCCTTATAGTAATGTTATTATTCAGTACCGAATCTTTTGACCTTGGCAATGATAATGATCTCGAGCAGCTTTGTAACAGACACTCTTTTGAACAACAGTGACACAAACACTTACTACTTTTAACATGTTTGTGGCCAGTGATATATTTTTAGTGTGTAGAACACCTACCGGAGTTGTTATACTTGCTATAATTATAGCCGCACCTTCTTCTAAGCAGCCAATCACAGAGTACCACATCTTATTTACATGGAGAGTCTGGCAGTCGAATATGAAGTCATACGTCATTCTGCTCAAGATTACTTTCTTTCCTGTTCAGAGATAGTATTTGCTACGTTACGTCATCCTAAGAACGCAAATGAGACACTGACTGAAACTACTTCTTGAATCGTCTACAGCGAATGCCACTCCAAAATTCTAGAACATATTATCAGTGACGAAGCTAAGGTGTAAATAGTGGATAAGCTGAAAAAAATCTCCTTACCTCGTATCATTTTATACCGCAGATGTTTCTGGCTTTTTTTATCAATTTTGTTTTGTGACATAGACTCCACAAGAAATTATGACCAGGGGCGGACGCAGGATTTTTTTTTTCGGGGAGGGATTTGAGAAGATAGTAAAAATGGAGTAATGAGAAATAAGTTTATATACTCACAATTTGTTTCCGAGTCACAAACATTTACAAGTTGGCCTGAGTAGCGTAGTCGGTATAGAACTCATGACCAATCCCAACACCGCGAGCCGAGCAGAGAGGAGAAGTTGTTCTTCATGAACTGCGACCGTTACATTGACCTCTGTCTGTTTCCCAGCTTATGAAAACTCTCGTCATAATTGCTGCCCATCAGCAGAACGTCTGTTCGAGGAATGGCTCACCCATGGGGAATGTTATGGAACTATGACCTTAGGGCCTACACAATTCTTACTCGTGTTGCATGTACATTAAAAACTTTGGGTGGTATTCATAGACATTTCGCAGCACGCGCTACGAGCGTACTAAGCTAGCCTCGGCTATCCACTGGTTACTAGTACAGAATTCAAATCATATCCTATCGCTAACACTGGTTTATGAATATGAAAAACGCTCATCATCCACCGGAAGCCCGCGCTAAAAATGTGTATGAATACGGCCCGTAGTTTTTATATGGAACCCATATTCAGACTCACAAATTAAGTTGTAACTTCAATTTGTGTTCCTTGAGAGAACATGGGAGCAAGGGCGGACGCAGAATTTTTTTTTCGGGGAGGGATTTGAGGAGATAGTAAAAATGGAGTAATGAGAAATAAGTTTATATACTCACAATTTGTTTCCGAGTCACAAACATTTACAAGTTGGCCTGAGTAGCGCAGTCGGTATAGCCTTCTGTGCTCGAAGTTGCGGGTTCTATCCCAGCCCAGCTCGATGGCATTTAAGTGTGTTTAAATGTGACAGGCCTCATATCAGTCGATTTACTGGCATGTAAAAGAAGTCCTGAAGGAAAAAATTCCGGTACACCGGCGACGCTGATATAACCTCGGCAATTGCGAGCGTTGTCAAATAATTTTTTTATTTTCACATTTACAATGACTGCAATACAAAAACAATGACATTTACAGAAGAAGGCGACGAGGCTTCTTAGACATTTCATCCAGTACTTCATGAGCTTTTACTTCTACATTTTTATGTATTTAATCTGTCTGCTCCCATCGTGCTCCTCAAGGAAGTCTTCAAATACCGCAAAGTTGAGAACGACCGTTCTGGTGTTGTAGTTACAGGCAATGTGAGTGCAGGGAAAAATAATTTCAATGCACCTGTTCAAAGATGATATAAAATCAGTAGGTATTAGGTGAAGATTTTCTGATCAAGGAAATTTCTTCTCCACATCTTCAATTCCTTGAAGAAAGACTCTGGTGATGCATAAACATCATTGGGCCACTGATTTACTATAGCTTCAACAGCAGTTTCTAAATCTTCATCTGATGCTCGCACTATGCTTTTAGGCAGCAAAGTTTGTATGGACTTTAGGATTCCCTTATGATTTAAAAACCTGTCCTTGAGCTGACTAATGAAATAGTCTAAGAGGAGAAGGAAAATTAAAAGCATAAAATACTCTTCATGACTCTCTGTCTTGAAGTAAGAACGCTGTGTTTGTCTTCCTGTAGTTCTTGGAATTTAACATTTTAGCAAAGAGAATTTGCGTGGAAAACTCTCTAATTCCTATGTACATTCACGAATTAAAATTAATATTGTTTTTGTTTCTTGTTTCGTATTTTTCTCAAAATTTCGGGAGGGGATATATCCCCTTAATCCCCCCCCTTGCATCCGCCCCTGATGGTGACCACTCATTTTCACCCTCAAACAGAATACAGGCAACAATATAACTTGTCTCAGAGTACCCTGTCAGCCAAGGATATTTCTTATACCATGAAAATTGAAAATTTCTATTTTGTCTTCATCAATCCGCTATTTTAATATGTAAATGTGGTGTCGATCACCTATGTTATATAGCGCGACGTATTATTATGACGGAAGAGCCTCATTTCGTACGGAGATGAAGCGAATCGATACCCCCTCCCCGCTGCACACTCAAGCTTTCGAGTCAAGGTCGTAGACATACTTTTAGACTAGAAGCTTCTGCCACAAGCCTCACACTGAACTCTCGATACTGGAATGACTGCCAACAGTGAACTTATTACAGTGAAACATCTCCTTATGGACACCCCCAAGATACGGACACTCCTCATATACGGACAGATTTTTATGTCCCAGCTGAAATAATATAGAAATAATGATAAATTTAATTCTCGTTTACGGACACTCTCAGACACGGACACGGACAGCTGATTCACTGTCATAAAGCTTGCTTTACCGCCTGACTACGGACAGAACTTGGATTTCAAGACCTAATGGGTTATAAAAATGGAAAATTTAGTTTTCAAAACTGTACAGAAATTCCTTGACATGAAAGAAGACAATAAGCGCCTCGTAGGCTACCACTAGCCCAGCCGGCTAGCTGGAAGCGGGTGGATAAACAGATACATAAAATTTAACCATTTCTGAGTCCAAGGTTCTGCGATCGTGAAATTGTATTCGACACATGATAGGGTTAGTGGAATTATTCTCTTCAGTTCAATCAGTTGTTCTGTTTCGAGAGACATGCCACCTGAACGTAAAGGTTAAGTTGAAAACTGTAAATTACAGTACTGCATAACTGTAGACCTAGAATAAAATCGCACGGCACAGTACTGTATTTTACTTTTTCGGTCTTATCTACTCTAGTTCAAAGTTGCAAAGAATTTACTGTAGTACACTGTATTTAGAATTAAACTACAGTAATACATTTCATTTAAAGTGTGAAGGGATACATAATGCATATTATAAATTCACTGTTAGATTGGGGAGCCTCCCTCCCAATAAAGGACACCTCCCAGATACGGACAGATTGTTACGTCCCTTCGATGTCCGTAAATGAGAGGTTTCACTGTATATGGAAAGATCGGAGTGGAATCAAGTGTTACGATACATGGTTATAACGAATTTATAGGCCTACTGTTACAAGATGTAATAACTCTAATTTTTTGGGTAGGCTAAGCCTCAAAAGCCTCTTAAGAGCTTCGTCACTGCATATTATCAGCTACTTTCTCGTTACACAAGGAACAAAGAGAAAGCACTGTTACTGAAATAGTAATTTGTAGTATAAGAGGGTAAAATTAAATTTTATCCGTGAATAGAGAGTTTAGCGCCCGAGGCGAAGTCAATGATGATAATTTCCACGAGAGTATAAAATTTGCTTATTTTCGTGTGCTACACTTTATTGTATTCATTACTGGTATCTAAATAACTTCATTACTGTTATCTAAATTTAATTTTAAATTGTAGGCTTTTTCCTTATTGAATTTGGTATTCCCAAGAAACTAGTTCGGTTAATTAAAATGTGTCTCAGTGACACTTACAGCAGAGTTCGTATAGGCCAGTTTCTATCTGATGCTTTTCCAATTCATTGTGGGCTAAAGCAAGGAGATGCACTATCACCTTTACTTTTTAACTTCGCTCTAAAGTATGCCATTAGGAAAGTCCAGCATAACAGAGAAGGTTTGGAATTGAACGGGTTACATTAGCTTCTTGTCTATGCGGATGACGTGACTATGTTAGGAGAAAATCCACAAACGATTAAGGAAAACACGGGAATTTTACTTGAAGCAAGTAAAGAGATAGGTTTGGAAGTAAACCCCGAAAAGACGAAGTATATGATTATGTCTCGTGACCAGAATATTGTACGAAATGGAAATATAAAAATTTGAGATTTATCCTTCGAAGAGATGGAAATATTCAAATACCTTGAATCAACAGTAACAAATATAAAAACACTCGGGAGGAAATTAAACGCAGAATAAATATGGGAAATGCCTGTTATTATTCGGTTGAGAAGCTTTTGTCATCCATCAGCTCTGAAAGCTGAAAGTTAGAATTTATAAAACAGTTATATTACCGATTGTTCTGTATGGTTGTGAAACTTGGACCCTCACTTTGAGAGAGGAACAGAGATTAAGAGTGTTTGAGAATATGGTTCTTAAGAAAATATTTGGGACTAAGAGGAATGAATTTACAGGAGAACGGAGAAAGTTACACAATGTAGAACTGCACTCATTGTATTCTTCACCTGACATAATTAGGAACATTAAATCCAGACGTTTGAGATGGGCAGGGGATGCAGCATGTATGCGTGAATACAGAAATGCATATAGAGTGTTAGTTGGGAGGCCGGAAGGAAAAAGACCTTTGGAGAGGCCTAGACGTAGATAGGAGGATAATATTCAAATGGATTTGAAAGAGGTGGGATATGATGATAGAGACTGTATTAATCTTGCACAGGATAGGGACCGATGGCGGGCTTATGTGAGGGCGGCAATGAACCTCGGGTTCACTGAATTTTTCTACCTCTTCAAAGAATGAATTTCCAATTTTTATATTTCCATTTCGTACAAATTCTGGTCACGAGACATAATCATACACTTTGTCTTTTCGGGATTTACTTCGAAACCTATCTCTTTACTTGCTTCAAGTAAAATTCCCGTGTTTTCGTTAATAGTTCGTAGATTTCCTCATGACATATTCACGTCATCCACATAGACAAGCAGCTGATGTAACCCGTTCAATTCCAAACCTTCTCTGTTATCCTGGACTTTCCTAATGGCATACTTTAGAGCGAAGTTAAAAAGTAAAGGTGATAGTGCATCTCCCTGCTTTAGCCCGCAGTGAATTGGAAAAGCATCAGATAGAAACTGGCCTATACGGACTCTGCTGTAAGTTTAACTAAGACACATTTTAATTAATCGAACTAGTTTCTTGAGAATACCAAATTCAATAAGAATATTATATAAAATTTTATGATGTTATGTTCTTAAAATGTATATTTCTTGTATTGTATTCCACAGTTAAAAGGTAGTGCTTTACTGTAGTTTATGATGCCATGTTTTAATATCTAAGTTTTCATAGGCCATCCTAGTCTATAGTCGATCTGAATCTAGTCTAGAGTAGGTTACGATATTAAATGTTAATTTTTGTCTTTGAAGTATCCTACCCAAAGCCCCTATTTACCACGCTTGTCCCGGACTGTGTTTCGCTAACTATAATATTATTACGTGTTCGTCATCTTTATTTCACCATCATTTGGTTGTGGGGTTATTTCTTATTCTTTAATAACCTCAATAATAAATCAATCTCTGGAGACCCAATTGTATCAATCATACAATAGTAACATGCGTTACAAGAGCGGTATGTTGACGTTTTCATGGTCGAGGAAAAGTTTGAAAAAGCGAAACGTAGTTGAGCTTTTTTAATTTCCGAGAATTGAAAGAAAACATACCGTTCGTGTATCGTACATAATTTTGTGCTAAGATCGTTTATTACATACCTGAAAGAGGAATTTCTAATTAGTTGCAATGAAATCTCCATCTTGGTTTCTGTTTAATGACGGCAAATTTGCAAAACAAAAATATCTATCTTCAACATTGTTGCTTTAAAATGTTTTCTGTGTTTACTATACTCCAGCAGGCCGTGATATACGTCTGTCTTTTTTTTCCCCCAGTCTATAAATGCGAACTTAAAACAAACGGCTTCCTTAATGTTACATGCATCACGAATGCAGTAACTTTAGTGGAGTTGTAGAGTTTACTTAATTTTTGCAAATATTTAAAAACAATAATTAACATTGCAATTTAGGTGAAATTGCAGTGGTAAGTTTCCAATTTATAATTATTACTATATTGAACGTCTCTAAAAATAATATGTTAAAAGCCTAAAGCAGTAAAATCAATATGTCACTTAAGCGGTAAGAAGAGGGAAATTGTTACGTGTGTTTGGTTGGGAATACTGAATGTGGAATTTTAGACTTTCCGCGGATTGGTTTTGTGCGGAAACCAAGCACGATCTCGCACAAAACAATATGTGTATGCAGTGAGGATTAAAACCACAAGTACGGCTTGCAAATAATTGTCAAAACTGCGTCATAATTTTTGCGTATCGCTGCCATTTACGTGCATTCACGTGTTCCAAAAACGTGAAGGAGTATACAACTCTCCATCACTATGACAACATATTAATGAGACTTTGACTCGGGGCCAGCTCGCCTGCATACCAGTGTGAAGTGAAGCGCACAAGTATGGCCGCTATTATTAACATCCGTCCATTCATAGCAAGCGCCTCGCCTCCGTGACCAGGACGCTCGCTCGCGTCATAGCGTACACTGGCTCCAGACCCAAACACGAAAACAGAGCATCACTACTGACGCATACTTCCCACTCTGTTCTTCGCTACGTTGCCCCTTCAAACGCGGTGTATGCAACGAGTATGCCACAGCTTTAGCTTGCGTGAAAGCCGTAGGCCCAGTTTCACCAACCCTTATTAAATATTTAACATGTTGTTAAGGCAGTTTAACAGTAAACTTAACGGAAGAGATGTTTCATCAACTGTTGTTACTGCTAACATCATGTTAAACCCACTGTTAAATTAACATAGCATACTCCCGCAGTTAAATCCTTAACGTCCTCTTACAGCGTGAATCATGGCTGCCAGAGAACACGCCGCATTATTATATCGAGATATACTTGCAGTGAAAACAATTAGCTGCAATCACTACTTCAGCATTTTTAGTTATTAGAATAGATATGTTCATAAATACTAAAATGATTCATATTAATATTAGCACTGCATCCGCAGTAAAGAGAAGATATGTGCTTATTAATATAATTTCAGATTTTCAAAACAATATTTCTTTATTTCACTCATTTAAAGTTCACATGTAATATTGTGACCAATGACGTGTGAAGATATGTTAGATATATAAGATATAAAAATAATGTTAACGCTTACCATTGTAGTATTCAGCATCACAATTATTTTCATTTTCTATTGGTTGTATTTGATGCTGGATAATTGAAAGAATCATCGTACAAATATCAATTTTGAGAGTGAAAGTATCAGCGTCAGTTTTCAAAAACTGTATCTTGTGCATGACCCGTCTAAGGCCGTGTCTCAAAGCTACATTTTCAGCTGAAGTGAACTAGATTGTTGACTAAATAGCCGGATGTGACGTCTGAAGTCATGATCCAAAGCTACATAGTCCATAGCAATCAAGTCCGTAGTAGCTAGTCAATGAAAATGCTTGCTTGATTGTTGACTTGTTCACTAAACAAACATGGATACCTCATCAGCAAATGGGGTTATGAAATCTGAAAATGCTTTGGAAGTAAAATAATGTAAATATAATTTAGAATAACACGTTAACTTTGAACACTGATATTGTTAGTACCTTCTGTAGAATGTTTTAATCATTATTGTAATATATTAAGCCCTTATCTTTTCCATATAACTCGTAATGAAACTGCATTAGGACACTGCCTTCTTAATTTAGTGCTGCACCGTAATGTCATGGTTTTTAGAAAAATAATCTATGAAGAAGGCCATGTTTCAAGCATACATGTCCAAAGCTCCCTAGTGTGTAGTTTACAAGTCATCTAGTTGCTAGTCACTAGTGTGTAGTATGGACTTGAGCTTTGAGACACGGCCTTATCATTTCTTTTAATACAATTCTCCGCTAAAACAAATGACTATACCAACTAAAGGCACATTCAGTAACAACAACAGTACCCAACAAAATTTTTATTGTAAATGATTTCCTATGTTATCTTATCTTAATGTTTTTTTTTTCTTTCCAAGTGTCACAAAATTGTTTTTTTTTTTACTTATTATTCTTTATGAATTGATTAGTAGGCCGATCTATCGAACCCTTATTTAGGGTGGCTTTTTTATACAAATTATCTCTTCATACAATCACTGCTTCTTTGATTCCTGTTACATTACTCTTAACATCATGTTACCTAACCAAAGTACCTGAAATGGTTGGTGAAACACTATTACACTAACAGGATGTTTAATTTTTAAAAACATGTTAGTTAACATGCTGTTAGCGTTATTTTAACGAAGTTTGGTGAAACTGGGCCGTAGTCTGTTTCTAGGGCAGCGATTTTCAGCCTTTCGACACACGCCGACCAGTAAAAGTCAGGCACTAATGTTGGGGACCGGCAAAATAGGAGAAAACACACACTTTTTTAAATTACAAATTGTTAACAGCACAATATTCAAAATTACAAATTGAACAGTCATATCAGCACTGCAGAAAAGTATATTCTATTATCCATGTGCTAAAAAGGGTAAATGTTCATCTTCCCTCTTGCTTAAAAAAGTCCCTGTGCAGACGCTTGTATTTCCCTATTTTGACTATGCTGACATTTTACTGACTGACCTTTCCAGCGACAACAAAACGAAACTTCAACGTGCTCATAATTTGTGTGTACGTTTTGTAAGCAATGTTCGTAAATATGATCATATTACTCCATCCCCAACTAGTCACTCATAACGAGTGCACCTCAGCACATGTGTGGACTTCGGTCCTACGTTCATAGACATCTATGACGTAGTGCAGAGGGCGGTCACTAGAGGGAACCCAAGAGTTGGACCTTAATCTGAGACGATTCTGTCCGACGCCGGGGTGGTATCCGGTGTGGCTTAGTGGATAAAGCATCAGCACATAGAGCTGAAAACCCGGGTTCAAATCCCGGCGCCGGAGAGAATTTTTCTCCGTTCCATTACTCTTTCATCGTATGATGACACAGAATATCTGCATGGAAAT
Source organism: Periplaneta americana (assembly GCF_040183065.1). Taxonomy (NCBI): domain Eukaryota; kingdom Metazoa; phylum Arthropoda; class Insecta; order Blattodea; family Blattidae; genus Periplaneta; species Periplaneta americana. The sequence goes on from NC_091129.1 coordinate 160,676,505, forward strand.
ATCATATGTACTTCGGTACATTAAAATAATATATTTAAATTTTATTATGGTGGTGACGATGGCATCTTGAAGATCTCTCGCCAGCTTGTATTTTTCCCTCCACTTTACAAAGGCTTTCGGGATGGTGCCTCTCGCTCCGAAGAAGAGACCGGTAACTGTGATTTTTTCTATGTTGTATTTCGCCGATAGGTACTGATATTTACTAAGTCGAATAATAAAATTCAGACATTATTTGTATAGCGAGCAGCATTGTTATGCCAGTGGAGAAAAATACAAAAAAAAATTGTAACTAAAAAACTGATTAGTTTACATATTTGAAAAATGATATAGTATGAGCACTAAAAACATGAATATCTGATAAAAATTTTATGACCATGGGTGAAAAACTATAGAAGTTGAAGATTTCATACAAAACTACCCTTAAAACAATATAAAGAGGCACATGTCTAATATATTTCTGGAATTTAACCGGAGTCCTCTGGAACTCTTAGTCAATATCAATGGGTAGTAAGAATAAAGCTTAAGTAATTTCTCAAGGTTTATACTTTTGAGTATGAGCACTTCCTGTGATTATATACTCGTAACCACTAGAACATATTCATATTCATAAGAATAAAGACATTCTAACTAACGCGAATATATACTCATCTCTACAGCTTTCTTGATCGTTTAAAAGTTAGTATGTACTCGTGTTACCTATCCTCTTTGACCACATTGCACCGTGATGTTCAGTTTTTTTTATAGACTTTCACATGCTATCCGCATGCTGTAGTGGTTTGTGTTTTGCTTTTTATAAATAAATAAGTAAATAAAGAAACAAATAAATTAATTAAATAAAATAAATTTTATTAAATAAACAAATAAATAAGTAAATAAATAAATGAATAAATAAATAAACATGAAATAGAGAGTGAATCATATAAGTGACGTTAATAAACAGGAAACAAAAAAATAGTACTGGAAAATCGTCATTACGGGATGTTGGATAGAGATTACAATCCATTTCTAGAATTCCAGTTATGCTAATTATATTTTTTATTATAGAGTTATATATATAATTTAAAATTACAAGTAATTGCATTTTGCAATTCAAATTTTACAAAATAAACAGTAATTGTCAATTATATTTAACAATACAATCTAACCTTATAATTTGATAGCCATTCATATTTTTATAGGTTATGTTTTCTATGAATAACAAATATGTGTTTAACCTTTTTCACATTCACTTTTGTGAAGCGTTAAAGGCTTCTGAACTTCATGTCTTTTTCTATATTTTTCCATGAGGCACTACATCGTTCATAAATTATGCCATTTTTTTAAATTTAACTTTAAACTGAACACAAATCAACAAATATTCAGAATTCAGCCTGCTACAAACAATACTCAGAATAACATGAGAACGAACTTATAAATATGAGAATATACTAGCTTTTATTCTTATAAAGCTTGAGTATATATTCTGTACAAGATGGACACTTGAGTACTGTATATTCTACTATGCTTCCACGTTATGAGTACGTAATCAAAAATGAATAGGTACTCAAATGTTTTTATTCTTACTAACAAGAGTATATACTAAAAAAAAGTCCAGTATATACTATATACTCATGTTTATTCTTACCACGGAATTTCATCACCATCATTATCATCACCGTCGTTATATTCGAAACACAACGCAGGACAAAGACTAGCATGTTCCCAGATCTTGTGACATTGTCATGTATTTTTATTCACGCCTGCGAACCGAAGTAGCGACGGGACGCAGAAAGACGGCCTTGGGATCCAACGACCGGATATTCAGATTTCGTATGGACGTGGTAACAAGCAAACAAGACCCGCTCCAGAAATAGAATGAAAATAAACAACGATCTGAACATGTCAGAGAGATAGAGGTAAATTGTTTACAGAGGGCTCCCAGCAAAATTTATCCAAATGGTGTCCGCGGCGTACACAAATGAGAGGATTATGCATTGGCATCCCTTGTTGCTTCTAAGTACACAAATTTGTTATGGGTTGAGATCCATGTGTTTTTGTGGCGTATTCGTTAATTTTAAATTGACGAATTTCCAACGGGTGTATACAGCAAATGCACTTAACCACTCTGTGCTCACGCCACACAGATGAACTGAGATGAAGGAACATAAACAACTGCCCTTGCATTATTTCTTTCTGAACAACAACAAGATTTTACTTACTTATTTACTTCGGTATGGCATAGTTGCGCCCCGCGGTCAACTGAGAGGCCTAGGCATGGCATAGTTGCGCCCCGAAGAAATCAGGTAGCAAAATGGACATGGCACAGTTGCGCCCCGATGGGCATAGTACACACGAAAGTGACTGTCATAATATAAACAAACAACTTAAAAATATTACAGTGACTATTACACTCTTACTACGTCATACTACTTTTGACCAATAAAACGGTACGAAAGGACTTATTTCAACCAATCATGGCTGCTTGTCGCACAATTTTATCGCGTCCCTAGCATTTGTTTAATTTTATCGCGTCCCTAGCATTTGTTTAATTTTATCGCGTCCCTAGCATTTGTTTAATTTTATCGCGTCCCTAGCATTTGTTTCTTTGTTTGCCAACATTTGAAACTGCGCTGGTCTGGACGTCAAAAATATATATAAAATTACAAACCACTCCAGTCGATGCACAGCAGTTTCAAATATGACTCGCATTGGCATTCAAGAACAAGAATTAATAAAAATCACTGATCATACCTATGCATCTTCTGAAATCCGATTTACAAATAAATGAAGAGCACCATTCGGAAATCCTGAATAAGTTGAATACACCATGTAGGCCTAAATCAACGAGTTCCACTTCTATTACGCACACGTCCAATATAACATCAATTAAACCACCAACCACATTCAAATTTGAAAATTGTACATTCAATAATTATTCCTTTTAAAATTATTCATTCGGAAATTCTGAATAAGTTGAATACACCATGTAGGCCTAAATCAACGAGTTCCACTTCTATTACGCACACGTCCAATATAATATCAATTGAACCACCAACCACATTCAAATTTGAAAATTGTACATTCAATAATTATTCCTTTTAAAATTATTCATTCGGAAATTCTGAATAAGTTGAATACACCATGTAGGCCTAAATCAACGAGTTCCACTTCTATTACGCACACGTCCAATATAACATCAATTGAACCACCAACCACATTTAAATTTGAAAATTGTACATTCAATAATTATTCCTTTTAAAATTATTCATGTTTATTTTTTATGTCATCGTCGTTAATTAAAACTTTTCTAACACTTATGTATGATATTATGGATAGTCACGTATCAGAGATTGTTTAATATTAAGATTTATTGAAAATCATCTGTCAAGTGACGTTGATTACTGGGATTCGGATAATTGAAGTGGAATGTTGCATTTTAATAAAAATGAAACTGAATCAACAAAGCCTTCTTGACTAGTAACATTGCCATCGCGTATAACAGATCGAGAACTTCTCGACGAGAAGGCATTGCTCACTACTGCCATCTAGCATGCATCTAGCGTAATATTTGTAATGCTGAGATGGTACAATAATACATTTGAAGACAGTTGTATTTTCGTAAGTCAATTAATATTTTATTGTATTGGAGTGCTTTGTTACTTCTAATCTTTATATACTTTCTTCTAATCGTGTAATAATCAATTAAATCCCACTCGAGTTTTGATTTTCTCTAGATAAATCAAAACGTCTAGTGAGATTACTGTTGATAACTGTATTGAAATCAGGTAGGCCTAGCATATGATCAATTTTGCTATTTAAAATAACATTTTTTTTATCGATCACACAATAAATGAACTGCATTTTTTGTTTGTACATCGATATCTTAACTTGCGGTACAGGGTTTCGAATATTGAAAATTAGAACCATTGTGAATTATTAACTCTTTACCCTTTTCACTAAACTAAAAATTCATTTTAAATTATTCTCACTATACGCCACAGACGGTGTGAGAATCACTAATAAAATTCCAACGGCTCACTCATTTGAATATGTCAGTTAATAAAATACTGCCAACTTTATGATGTTGATTTTAACGGTTGCTATTGATAATCACTGCATAAACAGTAGAAAAACAGTTAATAAAGTACTGACAACTTCATGATGTTCATTTTTAATAATAAATATTAAATCGAATACGAAATCAATAAGGTTGGTTGATTAAAGGGCTCGAGTTTCCGTAATGTCTTTTAATCTACCTATTTCATCGGGGCGCAACTATGCCATGCCCTTTTCTCTACCTGATGGGAACGGGGCGCAACTATGCCCACAAAACAGGGACCCTTTTTTATCTGCTGCATTTTATCTGACCGTGGGGCGAAACTATGCCCTGCCCATTTACTTACGAATTTTAAGGAACCCGGACGTTCATTGCCGCCCTCACATAAGCCCGCCATCGGTTCCTATCCTGAACAAGATTAATCCAGTCTCTACACTCATATCCCACTTCACTCAAATCCATTTTAATATTATTCTTCCATCTACGTCTCAGCCTCCCCTAAGGTCTTTTTTTTCTCAGATCTCCCAACTAATACTCTATACGCATTTCTGGATTCATCCATGCGCGCGCTGGCCTTCTATGCCCAAGGTTGCGGGTTCGATCCCGGGCCAGGTCGATGGCACTTAAGTGTGCTTAAATGCGACAGACTCATTTCAGTAGATTTGCTGGCATTTAAAAGAACTCCTGCGGGACAAAATTCCGGCACATACGGCGACGCTGATATAACCTCTGCAGTTGCGAGCGTCGTTAAATAAAATATAACATTTAACATTCCATGCGCGCTACAGATCCTGCCCATCTCAAACTTCTGGATTTAATGTTCGTAATTATGTCAGGTGAAGAATACAATGCGTGCAGTTCTGTGTTGTGTAACTTTCTCCATTCTCCTGTAACTTCATCCCTCTTAGCCCCAAATATTTTCCTAAGCACCTTATTCTCGAATACCCTTAGCCTCTGTTCCTCTCTCAAAATGAGAGTCCAAGTTTCACAACCATACAGAACAACCGGTAATATAACTGCTTTATAAATTATAACTTCCAGTTTTTTGAAAACACACTGGATGACAAAAGTTTCTCAACCGAATAGACTGTGATAAATAATGATGTTTAATCTATAATTACTAAACATGTTTCTCCTTCACACTTACCAACATAACCTTTGTCGTCATCATCACTATCACCACCACCATAATTTTCTCCTTCATTACAAATCATACCTGTTCCCCACTTTACTATCACTTTCTTCTTCATATTATTTTGTTTTTTGTTTTTTTTTTCATCTTGATAATTCTCATTATCTTCTTTTTCTTCACCTGAGTTACTCATCAGTTTTTCTTCTTCACATTCTCTTTTTTTCAGTTATTTTACGACGGTGTATCAACACCTCATGTTATTTAGTATCTGAATGGAATGAAGGTGATAATGCCGGTGAAATGAGTCCTAGGTTCAGTACCGATAGTTATCCAGCATTTGTTCATATTGGGTTGAGAGAAAACCCCAGAAAAAATCTCAACCAGTTAACTTGCTCCTACCGGGATTCGAATCCGGGCCACCAGGTTTCGCAGTCAGATGCCCTAACCGTTACCCCACAGGTGTGGACTCTTCACATTCTTCATCACTACCATTTTAATCTCATAACCTTGGACTATTGCTATTTTCCTTCTCTCATTGTGCTTTACAAATATCTATTTTTATCCTTCTTCCTGCTTAGCATCCAACCATAGTCTATACCTTGACCAAAACTACTTCCGACTTGACAGTTTACAGAGAAGGGGGAGCAGTGTTGTCATGTTGCCCATCTTTCGTGTAAGCGAGCGCGCTGCCGATAGAGTGCAGTAATGAACGGCTGACATGAACACATATTTTTAACCAATTTGTTGAACACTAGGCATTAAAATTGGCGTACATTATTATTTTATTAGTCTATTATTATAAGTTGTAGTAGTGGCAGCGGTAGTGGTACTAGTCTTCAATGTAATGCCGTTAGAAAAGCGTCGAAAGGACTGTAAACTGTGAAAACTGGTTTAAATTTAATACGAAGCAGTTACTGTTATGAGTGCCGGTATTTCGTCGATGTAATATTGTTAGAAAACCGTTGAAAAAATTGTAAACTGTAAAAATATGTAGGATTAAAAGTCTACACGACCTCTTTCTTTTCCAATATCGATAACAGTGCTCCTATTAATTTTAACACAAACAGCAGTTCTCATTACGACTTGCGCCAAAGGTAAAAGAGGCCCGCCATTATCTTTTTCCCACTCAAAATACTCTCTTACATTACACACTATCTCTCGATTGACTCTATTGACCTTGTCCAATATTCTTTGTTCTCCGTCTGTCTTTCCTTCCTTCCGACATTGCACAAGACACCTGTTTAGAAAATCTCGCAGAAACTAGAAAGGGACACTAGTCACACACTCCACCAATGACAACGAAGATAATACGTGTTATATAATTTAAACACAATAATTAATTATCGATACACTAAAACAATAATATAACTAAATAATATTTTTAATTCACACAAAGCACGCGCTAACCTGCCAATTCAAAGTAATTCCGGGCACTGTATTCACCATTAGGCCGTGGTATTCACGTGCAACTTGTAAACATAGACACGGAAACACCGTCCCGTTACCGTGGTTACGCGTCTCTCGTGATTGGTTGATTTGAATGGTTGCCATGGTAACATGCTAAAGGCGCCATTTGTCAGGTCGGAAGTAGTTTTGGACAGACCATAGTATATACAGTCGCGAAGCTCAATACGTAGTAAATATGCAAACATTAGATAGTTGCTCACCACTAGGATCGGTAATATCGCCTCATTACAGGCAATGCAAATTAGTACCGTCACAGTCTATTGTTTCTAGCACCCTCAAAACTCAAGCTTCGTGACTGTATATAGTAGACTGTGATCCAACTCCCTCTTTTTTCACATTTATCTTCTTCGTCATTTTCTGCATCATAAATTCCAGGGTCCGGTTTGTTTCGATATCATCTTTTTCGTGATCGTTCTCCATTACAGCATTTTCCAAACTGTAAGTTGCAAACCGACTTTGGGTGAGTTGCAAAAATCCTGTCAGCCTACTGTAAAGCAGAGACCCGTCTAATATGAGATAGTTAAAATAATGAACATTCAGAAAAAGGGGGGAAAAGATGGCGCATAATGTAAGATGGATACAAGAATCGAATTTTATATTTGTGCCTGTAGAATCTTCCGAAATAGATAGGACTACATAACCCGCTCCTAATGTTGCCATCTACCGCAACTAAGTTGAGGTTCGGGTTCAAATTCTGGTTGGGAGAAGTTATCTGGTTGAGATTTTTTCGGGGTTTGCTCTCAACCCATTAAGAGCAAATGCTGGGTAACTTTCAGCACTGGACCCTGGACTCATTTCGCTGGCATTATCACCTTCACTTCACTCAGACGCTAGATAACCATTGCAGCTGATAGAGTCGTGAAATAGGCCAATTTAAAAAAAAAGTAACTTCCGAACGATTTTATAATTAGACGTTTTCATTGTTGTAACTTTTCAGAACTTTGCGTTATGTTTAATCAGAATCAGCTTCTACTGTATCATACGATACAACAGTGCGTGTGATGTAATCAGTCTTTTAATTATGTATAAATATTTGACAAAGATGCCAACGACGACCAAAATAAAATTTAACAGAACTTAAGGAAGAACGGAAAGACTGCGAAAAGCAAAATACCGTTCAATAAATTTAATCAAAGTCCGTTAAAGAGAACTCTCAACAGTCTCAACGCATAACCAAAACGAAGAAATCAGTGACAAAGCTTTATTCTGACTTCGCCCGAAGCTAGAGTACCCGCCTCACTTTGAAACCAGAGAAGTTGCCTGCTAAACAGAAATCTTTTCTCTCGCAGGTAATAAAATACCGAATTTACTCGAAAATATGACCCCCATATTTTACATCTTTTGGTTGTGATATCTACATTCATCTATTTTTATTTTTTTTTATTTCGTATTTTTCATTTAGGCTATATCTATATCTGTCTTTTATTTACGTAGTATGTATTTGTTTTTTTTTTCATTTGTATGTATACCTGTATCTTGCATTTGCATATGTTTTTATCTCTTTTTTCCTGTTATCTCCAATTTTATGTTGTAAGCAAATATTTGTACTGTCTGTTGCGATTGAGGCTTTGTCCTGTTAAATAAATAAATAAATAAATAAATAAATAAATAAATAAATAAATAAATAAGTAAATAAATAAATAAGTAAATAAATAAATAAATAAGTAAATAAATAAGTAAATAAATAAATAAGTAAGTAAATAAATAAATAAATAAATAAGTAAATAAATAAATAAGTAAATAAATAAATAAGTAAATAAATAAGTAAATAAATAAATACATAAGTAAATAAATAAGTAACTAAATAAATAAATAAGTGAATAAATATATAAATAAATAAGTAAATAAATAAATAAATAAGTAAATAAATAAATAAGTAAATAAATAAGTAAACAAATAAATAAATAAGTAAGTAAATAAATAAATAAGTAAATAAATAAATCAATCAATAAATCAATAAATAAATATATATAAATAAATAAGTAAATAAATAAATAAATAAGTAAATAAATAAGTAAATAAGTAAACAAATAAATAAATAAGTAAGTAAATAAATAAATAAGTAAATAAATCAATCAATCAATCAATCAATCAATCAATAAATATATAAATAAATAAATATTTGCCAGATTTTTGTTTTTAAATTTGGGAGGGTGTTTTATCCGCATCGGGTCTTAAAATCTAGTAAGGTGGGTGCTCCTGTTATGGCCATGTTCCTGATATGGCCACCCCCCTATTGTGAGTTAGTTAACCAAAAAATCCGCTAAATTGCAGTAGCATCCAGTAAAAGGGCATCCTGGTATGTCACTTGATCGTTTTCCATCCAGTCAGATTGAGCAATATGGCGTCAGTTGCCTGTTTTGCGGTTTTCATGTGACCTCTTCTTATTTTTCTCTGGTAAGTCTCCTTTATTTTATGCATGTTTTTCAAAGACTTGTTTCATGAAAACCATAGTACTCCATTCAGTTTTTAATGTTCTGTTGATTGGCGTTGTCGTTGATGGCGTATCTTTTACGAGTTGTTCATAATCAACGATTTTCGTGAGAGCTTACCTGCTCCTGATATGACCATGGTGCATTTGATTTCACTCTCTACTGTTTGTAAAACTTCAGCTAAGCATATTGATGAGGAGCTATATTTCGAGCAATACAAGCTGGGTCATTCCATGCAAAAAAAGTATGTTTTTGTACCATGATATCTCAAAAGTTAAAAATATTGTAGTAGGTTATTTTCTATGTTCTAAATATGAATTTCACGCAATATTATATTTACATCCTACATAGTTTGGCACGAATCCAAATAAGTACTTTAGTACGATTCTTAGTACCTCTCAGTGCAGTCCCTACCTAGTCATTGTGGTATACCTGGAAACGAGAAAGTCGATAATATTGCAAAACAGGCAACATATTTGCAACCAAGACCTCTTCAAGTGATATCTCTATCCAGTGCCTTTGCTTCAGTAAAGTCTCATTTTACAAACCTATGGATCAACAATTGGCTCTCTTCTGACAAAGGCAAAATTTTACAGTCTGTACAAAAGAAACCAAACGACCTGAAAATGTACAAAAACTTGCCCAGACATGTTCAAATATTTTTAACAAGAGCCAGAACAGGTCACATTGTCACTCAATTGTACCTACACCGATTTCACCTTTCTGATAATCCTACTTGTCTGTGGTGTAATAATCAAGATGAAGATCTGCAACACATTCTTCTATACTGTCCATCCATAAACCACAAAAGAAGTAAATTAAAATCATCAGTACCAGTTGCAGAAGACACAGCCCTGCAGTATATATTGATTACACCCCAACTCTGGCTACTAGCAACTTACTTATAAATGGCTTTTAAGGAACCCGAAGGTTCATTGCCGCTCTCACATAAGCCCGCCAGTGGTCCCTATCCTGTGCAAGATTAATCCAGTCTCTATCATCATATCCCACCTCCCTCAAAACCATTTTAATATTATCCTCCCATCTACGTCTCGGCCTCCCCAAAGGTCTTTTTCCCTCCGGTCTCCCAACTAACACTCTATATGCATTTATGGATTCGCCCATACGTGCTACATGCCCTGCCCATCTCAAACGTCTGGATTTAATGTTCCTAATTATGTCAGGTGAAGAATACAATGCGTGCAGTTCTGCGTTGTGTAACTTTCTCCATTCTCCTGTAACTTCATCCCGCTTAGCCCCAAATATTTTCCTAAGCACCTTATTCTCAAACACCCTTAACCTATGTTCCTCTCTCAGAGTGAGAGTCCAAGTTTCACAACCATACAGAACAACCGGTAATATAATTGTTGCTACTAGCAACAGGTATCTATAATGAACACCGATCAAAATACCCCTCATTTCTCGTGCAAAACAACAACTGAATAGACTACAGTGGACTATAGTGGACTTTATGTTGTCAGCTAACAGCTGGATACATTAAGAAGGTTGATAGTTTGGCAGCAATCGCATTTAAAATATTGGTTTAGCAAAGAACATGACTTCATTCATTATTATATAAAAGAAGATGGAAAAGTGATTTCAATGCAATTCGGAAAAGGAGAGCCTAGTTTATAAATGCACTCAAAATGAAAAAAAAATATAGGCCTATATAATTTTTTAAATAGTTACCCGCCGTAAAATAATTTTAAAAATATAGAACTCAAAATGCAATTCATTTTTACAGACGAAAAAACATGTGTTTAATTCTTTAGGGCATAATGATTCCACTGTGAAAATTTTAGAATGTAGACTTAAATACCATGCTACTTTTTAATAAAAATAACTCACCGGAACAAAGCAGCTCAGCAGGTAGGCTATCCCGTCGTACAGAATGTCGTCACTGCCGCGTGATGCTATTTACACTGCTTCTCCCCTCCCGCCGCGACTTCGTAGTGCACTCACAGTAACTTCTTTGGGTACTTCAAATGACGAAGAAAATGTTTTAATAGTTATTTTGTTCTCGCAAACTGGAACTACACAGTGATTGCTACGTGTTCCCGGCACTGTCTTCAGCCTGAGAAACCGATCGTTATTTCATATGTCAGCCTCATTTTCATGTTATTCTTTCCCCGTGAACGAAATATCAACACCAAGAACATTATTTTTCGCACATTCATAGTTCTTTCGAGTTCCCCTTACACTAGCATGTGCAGCAAGCCTGTTTACTGTTCCACCGAAACCGTCGCAGGGGCTCTTGCCGTGACTTGTTGCAAAAAAATGTCACTCAGCTGCGATCTGAAAGTCCGTCATGTGATAAGATATTGTGACAGCTGCGTCGGGATTCGAACGCATGTCCGACAGGGGGCCCGGCAGACGAAACGTTGGTCGCTTAGGTGTGGCGGCGAGGGGAGCGTCTACAGTCGAGAGAGGGCAGAGGGGCAGTGTACTACGACGCGGCGAGGGGAGGTTGCGCGCGCATCTGGTGTTTGCGGAGAGAAGAAAGGGGAAAGAGCCACCGCGGCAGAGAGGAGAGGGGTCCGGATTGTTCGAGTGCTATCTCTGGACACGCGTGGAAATATCGAGAACTCGTACTTTCTCGCAACTATGGTGGAGTATAAATTACGCACGCGAGTGAACTTGGAGTCAGTCAGTCAGTGTTGTTATAGTCAGCCAGCCTTGTGTACCGGAGTTCGACTTGAGTGTGTGTCCGCAACTGTGTGAGCATCCGAAGACCTGAGTTCGAGTGCAGTGGACCGCAGTTGGAGGGACCTGAGTTCGAAGTTCAGTGGACTGTCTCTAAGGTCTGGGGTTCGAGATACTGTGAACTCGAGTGACTGAGCTAGAAGAACTGTGAACTGAGAACTGATAGTTCTGATTTGTAAGTAGTGCTTTATGAACATTAGTAAAAATTAACAGTTCATTGTTGTTCTCAATAATCCAAGTAAATTGTCATTGTCGTCTGTGGAGTGCAATAACGAATACTCTGTGTTACTGTCTGGAGAGCAAATCCCATTGTTGACGGGAGCAGAATTAAATTGTAGAAAGTGAAGAGTAATTGTTGAAATAATAAAATTACATTGTTGTTTAGTGTAAAATTTACAAAATATTGACAAAATACTTCCTGTTCTTATATTGTCCTGCAGCACCATCGCTGAAATAATACATTTTTTTTTTTCACATCCTGAAATTTTTGTCTTAGTTTTAACTTAGTATAAGTTTTTTTTTAAATAAATGAACCCCTGCAGTATCATATACTAAATCATGCAGTATCATATACTAAATCAGTGGTCGTCAGCACTTGCTGAAATGTGCAATGGGTATGCGGTGCCGTCCCGTGTGCACTGTCTTGCAACAGGGAGAGATAGAGAGCATACCCGCTAGCAGCTACGAGAGCACTATAGTGCACTGCGTTTTCCGCGGGTAAGACTGGCTAGCCCCAGCGTGCTCTGTGCTGACGACCCCTGTACTAAATAATCGGATATAAATGCGAAGCACGGACGTTCCACTGAATTATCCTTAATGTTTCTGAAATAAACAACAAATGAGTGCATTGTGGCTTGACTTGTACTGCAGTGGTATCCTTGAATCGCATCCTGTAATACGAAACTGTAATTCTCATAATAATCGCCAATAACGATAAATTCTCCATGTTGGATTGTATTCTTGAGATGTTTTAGATATGAGGATTGAGCTTTTGCAATGAAATTGTGGGCTTTGAATTTTTTTAGACAAATTATGAAATTGTAGGCCTATATGAAGTTTTCTGCAGTTGCTTTAATTATTTTTATGTCTGCTCTGTCAGTTGTCCATTTTTTGTATATAATTTCTTCTATTAGATTTTCCTTCAAGAAATCATTTATTAATTGGGAAATATTTTGAGTTCCAGGACATTTTTCACATTTATTAAGGAAGTAGTTTTCAGAAGAATTTTCACAAACCATTTTTTGTACAAAAGAATCTATTTTATTCATTTCGGGATTTACAACTTGATTAATAGCTTGCATACTCATTAACATCAACTTAGTGTTTTCACACGTAGTACATACGCAAACATTATGCGTGCCTGGGGCACCCGGTAGAACACACTGTTTCGGTCTAAGGGACGCAAAGTTAGAAAACCCTATCTTTGAGCCTGGATGCCTATTCTTAAATTCTTTGTAGAGTTCTTTTAGGTTAGCCATAAGGTGCCGTTTTTGTTTTTTCACTCTTATGTCACCCTCTTTCACAGACATTGTATCTTTAATTCCTGCTAAAATCCTGCTAATATTGGTATTGATATTTTCTGTCAAGTACAGACATTATTTCTTTATGGTTTTGTATCAGTTTAGAGATGCTAGCTACACAAAGCGAAACGCCAATTCTGACATTATTTTGTTTACGCTCCAGCTTTAGGGTAAACATATATTTTTCGTTCGTTGAGTACACATGAGAAAATTTCTCCTTAAATTGTGCGATCATTTCTTCGCCATCGTTACTTTTATTCCCTACATTAAATATTTTACTAAATGTTCCGTTCACGGCACACTGGCTTTCCTTGCCGCGTATATGATTTGACGGGCGACTACTTAACCTATGTTTAGAAACAGGTGACTGTCCAAAGGGCATTAATAATTGATTCAAATTCCTTATTGTGGTCTCCTCTTTAATTTCTGGTGGAACATACTCTTCTTCGCTAGATTTCGACTCAATATCAGTCCCCCGCACACGTTCTTCGCTCGATTTCCTCACATCACTTTATTCACTACAGCCCGCGGATGCCTTTTTTGATAATTTAATACAACACGAACTGCATATTGCATCACCTATCACTAAATTCGGTATTTTTTCTCGCATCCATTTGATAACTTTTGTATTACCTGTCTTTCTGCTATGTCCTTGGAGTCCGAAAGGGTTACAACGTCACAAATACCGAAAACGACTTTCAGATTTCGACATTTTCAATCTAATCAGGCACCAGTTCACCGTTAAAAATTCACAGTTTTAAAGAAATGCTTCCAGACATATATACTGTCAACTCCAGCTGCGTGATCAAGGTCAGGGAGAGGACACATGGGTTTGAGATTACTCATCGAGTTATGACGTGTCGCGAACGCTGCAACCGCCACACATACAGCGTATTCCGAATCTCACCGGACCGGTGGACAACAATGATGTCACGCTGCAGCGAAATAGGAACGAAACTGTTGGAAGGTTCGATAGCTATCATAGCGGCTGTAGGCCTACAAATTGTTGTCTTACGCTGGCAAGATTTTGCGAAATTTCCGTGCTGTCATCTCGTTCAAAGAAAAGAGAGCATAAACAATTTATTTCTTGAATCAGTAGTAATAACTGGTCCGTTGACATGTTCGCTCATAAGCCATTAACATATTGTTTTTACGTTGTGCTCATTACAAACAATACAGCAGAACACACCGCCACGACACAACAGTGCACGATGTCATTCGTCTGATAATTCCCACCCTATACAAGAACCAACCAGATTCACTGATGGCGGCTGATAGAGACTGCCACCAGCGAATAGAGATTATAAAGAATGGACACTCCGCGTCGGTACCTTTGATGTAGACGGACTGATTTCAATGACCTTCAAGCCAGCTAAAGCGTGAGATTCTGCTTTCTCCCTAGAGTTGGCGCTGACATCACACCAGCTAGCAGTCGACACAGCGGAAATATAACACATATAATTACTACATCTAGGTACATTATGTACTCAAATAAAATAAAATGTATCCATAAAATAATAAATCCGTCATTAACTTTATAATGAGAGTTGAGACGTTGACCCCAACAACAATAAAAATATGTAATGATTTCATAGCACTGAAAATGGAAAAAAAAACTCTTACGAGAAGTAAAACCATATACCTATATTATATTATATATAAATATTAAACGAATTCGATACTTAATTTTATAATGTATTATATTATTTTATAATATAATGTATTATATCTGAAATATAAAATATTATTATTACAACTAGTTTGTCACTGAGAAATAAGCAAAAGCTGTTAACTTGAATTTATTTGAAGCAAAGCGTTACTGGATTATGCAATAAGGTAGGCGATGTTTGGATCCTGTGTCTCAACTCTATTCTCAATTATTATCTTAGTGTATGCTCGGTTACACTAACCTCTAGCGCTTGAAAGTGGAACTAAACGCCGGCACACAGAGAAACAAAACACAGGAAAATTCGCTCAGTGTCCATTCTTTATAATCTCTATTCGCTGCTGCCACCACCTCTGCAAGCTGATGATACCAATCCAACTGTGGAGCATCAGTGACGTCATCGTTGAAATTCGGAACACAGTGATGCCATCAGATTGCTCAGCGCTGAGATTCGGAATACGCTTATAGCAAGCGATTTTCAACCGTCAGAACAAAAATTAATAATTTTAATTTTATTATTTATAGGTTTTTTTGAGATTAGTCATAAAATTTGGGAGATGATTAAGAATAAGATTTTCTTCAATACGAATGAAATTCTCATGAATTTAAAATGTTGCATTTGAATATAAAATTATTACTTTTTTTCAATGAAGCGTTTTATGAACATCTCTTAACTATTATTCGAATTAGTCTTTAAGGTATTAAAATATGGTTGTTCAGGTCTACAATGGAGTCTCTTTAGTTTCGATGACACTTCATATAGGGTGTCTAGAATATTTCAAATTATGGATAACAAATAACTGCCATCCAATTCTCAGTCATCTGTATGACTAAAATATTAATGATATGGCGATCATAGTTGGCAGTTTAATTTATTTTTATAATAACATTATTATATTAAAAGCCCAAAAAAAATTCATGACATCACTGACATATTCTTAAAATTTTCTATGGAATGACCCAGCTAGTTGAAAAGGTTTTAGTTTCAACATGGCCGAAAACGGAGTGAGGTTCTGCTAGGGTTGCCAAGTTTATTTGAAGAATATACGGGAGACTAACGAATGGGCAGAATTTCACATAGAAAATTGACATATTATTCAGTTCAGTTATTAAAAGAAAGAAAGAAAGAAAAACTCCTTATTCTACACTTTGACAGTTAAGCTTAAACTAAGAGTATGAAACAGGTTTTGCTTCGCGTATTTAGTGGTTTTTAATCATTTTTTTTTTTTTACAAATTGAAAAAAATCTCTGTAATTGTAGTTGATTGTGATTTGCAGTTCTCCATTGATTAGATGTGTCGTGCTCCTGTTTCAAACATCTGTCCACTTATTGTTCATGAGAGAAAACACCATATTTCTCTCTCTCTCTCTCTCTGTGTCAGCATGAGTGTCAGCTAACCTTGTGAAATCAGTCGCAATCTACGTTCCAACCATCCCGTATTATAAAGATAAATACCAACTTCACGATATCAGTGTTACGGGATTGATGTTTGGAGCAAGAGGAACGATACCCAACTTCTCTTCTCAATTCTGTAAGACCCTAGGACTGCACAATTCGTTCCTGAATGAACTGGTCCTCCTCATAATTAGAGAGTCAGTCAAACTTTTATGGAACCACCTATATGGACTCTAATTCAGTGTACTGAAAAAACTAGAGCAACATTATCTTTTTTCTTTCTCTTATTAGCTTTCATTGCTTCTTTACTTGTAACTTTTTTATTCCATAAACTGTCATTGTTTGTTTGTTTGTGTACTTGTTTACTTTTTTCTTACTCTGTTATCTTTCATCATTTATATTGTTTTGTATGCTTTGTCTAATGGCAGCCTCTAATTTGAGGAAGCACAATAAAACAAAAAAACAATATAGTTATGCCACTGACCTACTGCATTAATTTGTATATACTAAAGGTGTATTTCCAAATATATTCAAAATAGTAAAAGTTATACCTATATACAAGAAGAGTGACATTACAATACCTAGTAGTTATCGGCCTATACACTAAGTTATCCTCTGTCAACTATTTATTAAAAAAATGTATGAGCATTGTTAGTTTTGAATATGTTCGAAATACATACTTTGCTTTTTTTCAAAGTGTATTCAGATATGGACTTTTTTGTGGGGAAATTCTAGTGACATTACAGACATTTTATTATTAGAATACTGTTTCAGCTAGCAGAACACACTGTAGCCCCCTGTTCACACAGACAGTATTCAGACTGTCATAAATCTGTGTGTATATATATATATATATATATATATATATATATATATATGATGTTCTAGTGTTTATGAAAGAACATTTGCAGGAATTTAACTTCAGAAGTGAGGTACACAATCATACGAGTAGGCAATTTGTAGACTTAGTGTGACAAAAAAATATTATAAGTTGATTGGAATCAAATTGTTTAATAGCCTCCCTATAAACATTCAGCTTCTTCCTGTTGAAAATTATAAAACAAAATTGTATAGTTGGTTAATTAAAAACCCACTTTACTCAATCAACGAGTTCTTTGAAATGAACACACATTTTTAAATAATGCAGTCCCTAACTTACCAGTTATGCTTGTTGTTTCTTAATGTTTTTAGTGGTGAGATTTTAAATGAAACTTAGTGGTGAATCAATTAATATTTAAATTTCAATGTAATAATGTGTGTGTGTATCTAATGCTCTGGATTTAACAATGAAGTCATCATCCTTCTTGCTTCCCAATATTTTGATGGAAGGTCCACAAATGTCCTAAGAGTTTCACAATTAGCCAGGTGCTCCATCTCCATGTCCTCTTCTCTGGTGCACAGTAAGCATTTAGGTGAATTCAGTACTCCAATACGATGGAGTTGAAAGTTTGTTTTTTCTGTGTTCACTGACATCATACTATTTGAACACCAGGTTTCAAGTGCCACTAACGATGACTGGATGGAATTTTGAAGTTTCTCTACTGCGTTGGTTTCATGTGACGTCCAAATAACCAAATCATCAGCAAAGAGTGCTGTTTTAGTATCATGTTTTTCCAGCTCTTGTGGTAGGTCGTTAATATATATGTTGAATAGTGTTGTGCTTAATACTGCACCTTGAGGTAAACCCAAGTGAGTTTGTTTATATTTAGAACTTGCTGATCCATAAGTTGTAGAACAAAATCTTTGGGTGATGAACTCAGATATCCATCTTAACATATTGGATTTTATGCCTAATTTCTGGAGCTTTATAATCAGATTGTATCTCCACACATTATCATATGCTGATTTCAAATCGACGAATATAGCTAATGTATCTTTCTTTTTATTAAATCCATCCTTAATAGCTTGACTTAGTAAGATTATTTGTTCTCTTCTTGAGTGGTCTCTCCTAAATCCGGCTTGCTGTGTTGATAGAAGATCGTTTGTTTCTAAAAACCAGTTTAATCGCTCTGATATCATCCTTTCCATAATTTTAGCTAAGTGGCTTGTTAGTGATATATGTAATAATGAACAGAGTAAATTGCACTACCTTATGTTACATTTCTTAAGTTTATTTTTAACCTCTGTTGTAGTATTCTTAATTAGTTATTAAGCATATGACAATTAGTACCTGATACTGTCTTTCATCTAGTACATATAGTACTTTTAACTTTATATTTTTTTTTTGTATTGAAATTTTTTGTTTTATTGACATGAAATATATTTATTTTGTAATTTTTTTTTCAACATTATTATAATTTTATTTCATTTTTATTTTTTGTAAACACTGAAACGGAAAGTCATGGAATTTCTAAATAAACACGAATATTAGTGTAATACTCGTATTACAGAAGATGTTTCTGCCGCTCTGTTATGACTCGTACACCCGCAGAGTTGCTCAGGATGGCTTGATCTTGGCTGGGTCTGTCTTCTCCTTGGAGCTCTTCGCTCTCGTCTTATATTATATAATTCGATAAATATATTCATATTATGTTAATAATTCAATTTTATGTTTTGTATATCTACAGTATGAAATGTATTGTAGTAAGATTGTAACACTGACAATGTCTATAGTGAAGTTTTTCACTCAATGACAATAAAGATTATTATTATTACTCTTGGTTTCACAAGTAAAGAACCTTCGTTGCAGGGTTGGGTTCAGGAAGCCATAAATCTGACTGACACGCTCCCCCAAGAAAGAATCCAACCAGTTGCAAAAGAAAATACATTTAAAGAGTCCAGCCAAGAGCAAACGTGGCAACAGCTTCCCCTGACTGGCCTGTCAATCACTGTCATCTGTGCAGAAGTGGTGTGAGGCCAGGGTTCTTTACTTGTGGAGCCGAGAGTATTATTACCTGATAAGCTTAGAACAAAACTTGCCAGTTTTTACAAATTTCTCATATTAACATTTTTTATTTTAACCTGGTCAGCATTGAAACCCATTTCGTCCACACCTGTGGAGTAACGGTCAGCGCATCTGGCTTTGAAACCAGGTGGCCCGGGTTCGAATCCCAGTTGGGGCAAGTTACCTGGTTGAGGTTTTTTCCGGGGCTTTCCCTCAACCCAATACGAGCAAATGCTGGGTAACTTTCGGTGTTGGACCACGGACTCATTTCACCGGCATTATCACCTTCATATCATTCAGATGCTAAATAACCTAGATGTTGATACAGCGTCGTAAAATAACCCAATAAAAAAAAAAACATTTCTGGCAAGCATTTTACATTCTACAGAGACTGCACATTTTAATGAATCTCTGGAACAACAAAATTCATCATGTAAATCATCTTCATTTTCACGGTAAAATTAAATGTTTGAAGTAAAGCTTCTACATTATGAAAAAATAGGGAGGAAAATGCTCAAAGAGAAGAAAAATACATGAGTCGGGAGACTATTGAAAATTACTGCCAAATACAGGAGATCCCGGGAAATATGGGAGAGTTGGTAACCCTAGGTTCTGCTGAGAATAATAATACTCGACTACAAAATTTAACTTTTTTTCTGTGACGAAAACGAAATCACTGCAATTACATGTTTTTTTTTTTTATGCTGAACATGAAAATGGCAATAAAATTGTCAGGAGTGTTCTAGTTTTGTTGTAATTAAAAAAAATTAAATCATTAGAAAATAAATTTCATTTTCCTAAACATGGTAAAGTTTACCTCAATTACAGACGTCTCTTTTAGCTTGCCTCCTGTACTCACCACCGACCATCAATAGTCAGCTAGCACCTTGGTATCGTCTTTCAAACGTTCAAATTGTCTAGTGAAAACTGTACCATTGTGCACCATTTGCCTTTAATTTGGAGCCCAATGGTTCCCTAGAAAGTTCAAGGCAACCACTCTGAAAAATTCCCAAGCAGCATGTTCTAGTTTTGTCAGAAGTCCATCAAAGTAAAACGTTTTTTGATCTGGGGTCATATGAAAATACTTTCCTTAATTTATGCTGTACTTTTTTTTTCTCTTGTATGGAAGAGGGATTCAAAGGCTTACACTTCAGCCTGAGGCTTACCACTTCTATTCTGTGAATGACTGGGTAGCCGAATGGCTGCACTCTTGTAAGTATACAAGTACAGCATGCCACACCTTGAACTGAACCCAGGCTATGGTATAGATGATGATGATATGTGAATTAATGATGGCGAAATGAGTCCGAGGTCCAATGCCGAAAGTTATCCAGCAATTCTGCTTCAATTAGTTGAGGGAAAATTTCGATTTTATTTTGAGAGTAAATATCTAAATGCTGGTCCATCACGATCCAATGTTTTACGAATTTTTTTAATCAGTCCTAATTTGATGTATAGAGGGGGAAGCAAAATTTCACTACATTCAATCAATGGCTGCATTATCTTCTTCGTTTCTGGTTCCAAAGCTTGTAGAAGAGTCCAGTATTAGCTAGGCTGACCCATTCGCATAGAAAACAGAAGTTGTGATAAACAAACATTGAATACTAAAATATGTATATAAAGAGCTTTTGTGAGTCAGTTATAGTACGGCTAGCACCAATGCCACTGGGTGTTTACCCATTTGCAATGTGAATAAATATATACATACATACATACATGATATAAAACAGTGGCGGCTCCTGCATATTTCTTAAGAGGAGGAAAGAAGTTAACAGCGCAAAATGACACATTCATGAGAGAAACATGCTACAAATTAGCCTACATGCATACTTGTAAGATCAGATAGTGTTAGGATTGGCCTTCTCTTTTCTATAGCAATAATCTGTTCTTGTAAACTGAGTTTCCTAAGTTGTCCAAAATATGTTTTCACTTCCATTCATTGTTGGATAATTGCACAAATTAACAATTACAAGGAAATTCACAAACTCGCAGCATTTTTCGCGCACACTACAGCATCACACGTGTTGGTAGAGACTAGCTACTAACACATAACCAGAATCGTTGTAAGGAAGTGGGAATGGGAAATAATCTGTTAGGAAAGCGAGAACTCTGCACCCACTCACGTGGTCTGTGTTGCCACATGTACATTTTACAAGTTCAGTATCACATGCTTTTGAAGAATGTCAGTTCTTGTAAAGACATACTACCATTATTGTTCAAAGCTGCAGGTGACCGATTAATTTTTTATGTTGAAAATAATGTAGTTTGGAGTACTTTCAATTTCAAATATATTTGTACAAAACTGACAACTTGGCTGTTGTCCTGTCTAGTACACAATGAATGGAAGTGAATTTCAGGGGCCAAAAAGATCTGCGATACTAACTTAGAACTACTTCCTCTTTGTTTTATATAAATCTAACTTCATCTTTCAGATATTCTCGAAAGTTTCAAACCATGAATAGTAGCAATGAATAATATATTTCGTTTCATAATTTAAAAAACAAGTTTATATGGTGTCTTTCATAGCTTTGCGTTAAAACTGTTTTTTTTTTGTGCCTCCTCCTAGATGTGTTATAGTCCGGTTGAATGCAGCATCGTTAGATGGCAGCGGTAGCGAGCTTGCTGCACGACCAGTCGGTTTCTATTTCCCGCCCATGCGCTGATTCAGAGGAGGATCTCCTCCCTCTCCGTTCATTTACTTGCTTTAAAACTCTGCTTCTGTCTCTGGCCGCTAGCGCGCTGTTGTCTATGTGTGTTAACTGCAGTAAAGGAGGAATGGATTGACTTTCCTCCACACAAACAATCTCGCATCTTTCTCACAGTTTTCTAGCAGCACATGATTGTGCGTCGTTTAAAACTCGATCAACCGAGGTTTTCTTATAGCTGTTAACTTAAAAATTATCGAATCTTCCTCGAATTTCAAGGCATATATTTCATTTGGTATTTACTTTCAAAAGAAAAACGTGAGGAGGACGTTCCTCCCTTCCCTCCCCCAAGAAACCGCCACTGATATAAAATGACATTCAGGGTCTCACTCGAATCCTTTATAGGAAAATGGTTATTTATTTTTGGAGGTAAAAATGGTTCAGTGTTCAGTTTGTAGAAAAGTTATCCACTGTTAGAAAATTCCATTTAGAGCACTATTATAAAACATGGTATTAATCAATATGGAAATGCCACAGGAGTGGATTGTGACCTTTATGATGAGAAACTTTGGTCAGTAGTGAGTTCATGTAATTCCACTATAATTATACCCTGAATATGTTAGGCATAGTGAGTGGAATTTTTCAGTAACTTGAAGGTATGGAAAGACGTATTTTGAGAATATTTTCAATGAGCAGAGAATCATATCATGAAGAAATCTTAACAAATGACAACTGAATGATGTAAGAGCTCTAAATAAGAATCAAATGTAGACAGAATGCATAAAAAAAAAATTGTTCAATGAACTATAAAGACCCATTCACAATGAAAATGTTAATACAGTGAAACCTGTTCAAATCGGAACCTGAACAATCCGGAATCCTGTCTATTTCGGAACAATTTATTGGTCCCGGCGAAATTTGTGTGTATTATGTGTAATTTTTCCTGAATAAAATGGAAACTGTCCAACGTGGAAATGGAAACTGTCTGCTACTGTTCAAAACGGAAACAATATTTTGGACACACACTATATTTTGTAACTATATTTTGAAACAGCGTGTAATTTCAAGGAATATACGAAATATGTAGGTCACTAAGATAAAAACAAGTTTTCTTTGCAAAATTGTAGAGGGTACGAGGGTGTGTTGGCCTGTCGGTCATAAATTTTATTACCCTGTAGACTAGGCAGACGAGTCCCTTCAAAGATTTTCAATGCTTCACACCCGTATACTGTCGTAGCTAGACAGAGCGAAGTGTAGTGATTTCCAGGTAAAAAAAAAAGTTGCATAAAATGTGGCATTAACATTAAGTGATGAAGTAAAAGTTATCGAGATAAAGGAAAATTAGAAACAAAGTCTATGTGAAATAATATTGAAGTACAGTTGTGGAAAACTCTGGTGTGACGCTTTAAAAAATAAAGATCATAATGAGTGAGTGGCGTGCGGCCGATATTGGTGACACAAAAGGAACCAGAAAGCAACTGTTTGTGTGAAAATAAATGAACTGTTGTGGGAGTGGGTTCTTCATGACCTTTCAAAGAACAAGCCAATTTCTGGATCTGTTCTGCAAAGCAAGCTATTGAACTGGGAAAGAAATGAAATAAACCAGAATTCAAGGCTTCTAATAGATGGCTCCTAGTCCAATTAATTAATAAAGTGCAATGATATGCAGTATTAGAGTATAGTGTTAGATATTAAATAGAATGAGATTAGTGAACTTTAGTAATGTTTAATGACTAACAGTGGCGTAGCGTCAATGTAAGCTAAAAAGCTCAGCTTCCCCAGTTAATAATAATTTCATAATAAACCTGCAGTTTATGGAGAAAATTATTTATTAATTTTAATAGAATTTATATTTACGCGTTAAATGTTGTGATGCGGCAGCTCAGGATTATTTGTGATGCAGCAGCAAACAAGAAGCCTGCACACACCAGCTTCCAAGCAGACCGGTTTCTTCTGTGTAATCCACCCCGCAGATTTTCCATCCCTTTTAAACTACCCTAGTCGCAAGGCTCGCAAGAAGCTAGCTTTAACATTTAAAATAAGTTGTTTCCGAGTTATCCCTATTCGTCAGTTGTGTTCAGTTGAAGTGTTAGTGTGCACTATGGCTGATATAATAAATAATGAGCGAAATAACAGTTCCTGACACTAATTTACTTGAATTTTTTAGGACAATTGTATTATCAAGACTGACTTACGAACAAAAGTGTGATTTAAAAAACAAATGACCGACTCCCTTGCTGTCAATGAAGGACACAACCAAAAGACAGACGCATACTTACGTAATGATACTAATATTGTGATTTCTCTAAGTATGACAGGGAGTGAGCTAATGTTATACGTATACGTGTCTATTTGTTAAGAGATATGTGTAAACCGTGAAATCGTATTTTATTACGTCTCATTTGAGGTGATGCCTTATTGGTGTTACTTACGATGTTCCAACCAATCTTCGACTGCTGACTTGAAATTGACTACTATTTATTTTAAGACTGTACTCATATTGCATGAAAGACAACTTGAGTTAGCTTCCCCTGCTCAAAATTTCATGCTACGCCACTGATGACTAATGAGTGAGTTACGATAATATTTACACAGAAAATGGGATTTTAATCAAGATGATTCACCAACGTAATGAGCGACAGAAAGCTGATTTAATGTGATGAGTGTTAAACGGAATATTTTGTACTTCTTGCAGTTTGTGGCATGCCATTTTGTTTTTCATGTATATGAATGACAAAATATTTCATTTTAGTGTCACACCTGAATAACACGGAAACCTGTCCACAACGGAAAAAAAATTAGGACCATGTCACTTCCGTCTTGAACAGGTTTCACTGTATTAATTCAAGGACACAAATGTTATAGTAACAGCAGCAGTTGAGTCATCATTCACAATTAAAACTTGACATTACCATAAGACCATGAGATAAAATTTATCTGTAAACAGGTAACTGCAAATAATCAACAATCAGTGATGTCACTGCAAATGAAAAGCTTGGAGTTCACAAGATTCTGCATTCACTTCTAATGTGAACATTTACGAAAATCACTGAGAATGGTTACATTAAATAACATGATCGCAAGCTTTGGCATTCACGTCGTGTTTGCATTTACTTTTCATTGTGGACAGTCCTTAATACTAACAACTGAAGTAACAATACAATCAACAACTATATAAAAATAACATTTTATTTTCAATGTTTGGTTACAAAACACAACTCAGAAACGAGCAACATAAGCGTTATACATTTCCTCTAATTTTCTTTTCTTTACATTAAAAATTTAATTAATAATCACAGACTCTTCATTTGTAGAAATCCTATTCTGATGACATTAATACTTAAATCGTCACTTGTTTCAAAATAACTCATTTAAGAATCGAAAGCAGTAACTTTCAATGAACTCTAATACTGACATGTTTGAGTACAAAACGCAACTCAGAAACCAGCAACATAAGTTTTATACATTCTATCTAATTTTCTTTTCTTTAGATTAACAGTTTCACCAATAATCGCACATTTTTCATTTGTAGAAGTTCTATTCTGATGGCCATTAATTCTTGTAGGCGTCACATTGTTGTCTCTTGTTTCAAAATAACGCGCTTGAGAACTGAAAGCAAATGATGTAGACAGACTTTCTCTGTACTTGTCAACATTACCCTGTAACGTGGAAGATGGAGTTGTAGCTTCGTAAGGATATTCACTTTCGTTTTTCATTTCTAATTTTATAATGGATTCATCTGGAGTTGTAATTGCAATTTCAGACTCTAAAGCCAGATTGTGTGGCGTATCATCTTTTTGAGAGCTTTTCAACCACTCCTTAACTTTATCATATGATGTGGGTGCATCATCTTCGTCAAACGAACTATCTGTATCATAGTTCCATTCTGGTTCATCTTCTATATTCCAAATTGTCAGAATTCTGGGTGCTAATACATCAACAAATTGGTGTAATTTTTTCTTCGAAATCATCCACTTGTCTCTTTTACTACGTTTCTTAATTGGAATTTGATAGATCTCCTTTTTACGGGATAGTAAACCTAAAACAAAAACAACATTTACAGTACTTAGTAACAGAATGCTGTTCTAATTTAACATTAATTTAATTGTATTTATTAACAATTCATGCTACCTGTACATCACTTCAGAGCTAGAATATGAAACATGTAAAATAGTACATTATGCAATGAGCCTATAATGGTAGTAATTAAGACGCGAGTATGTTTATGAAACGCGCGCAAGCGAGTTTCATAATTTTCATACGAGCGTCTTAATACCATTATAGGCAAGTTTCATACGACTTTTTATGCTCGACCATATTTCTAACTTGAAATTATTCATAAGTATTCATGTTATTCCTATCTGACTGGGGAGCGGAACTGACCTTGTGCAATATTTCGTAAATTGTGAGATGTGCGCAGACGCGAAAGTATTGATTTTTTCCGAGACACAAATGTCATTGACCTTGATATAATCTAGAGAGTAAAATAAACATTAATCTTGATATAACCTTGAAATTGATTTAGACACTGAAAAACGAGATGACAAATTGAATTTATTTGAATATTATTTACAATTAACGCTAATTATTATAGTAACAGAACATAACCTTCTGCGACAGTATTGGATTTCCAGCCTCCGTGACGTTTTGCTAGTTGTCTTTCGATTGCATATCTGAGAATAATCGATACTTGCGCTTTCATATTGCTACAATGGTGTTTTCTGATTGGTGGAACACCTGAACTTTAATGAATAGGTGTACTTTAATGAGGTCCATTAAAGGACTGCTACAAGGTATATGTTGTTGTTTTCTAATGCCAGGCGTTTGACAATAAAGTCATTTGACCTCTTGCACTCCAATATTTTTCAAAGATATTATCATGACCAGCCACTGAAGCACAGATTTTGAGGTGTTCCGAATCCATTTCTTGGTTTCAGTTGCACAATGGACAGTTAGGGGACTGATATATTCCAATTCTATGCAGGTGTTTGGCCAAACAATCACGGCCTGTTGCCAATCTAAATGCAGCTACAGATGATTTTCGTGGTAAATCGGGAATTAACTGTGGATTTTGATGCAGAGACTTCCATTTTTTCCCTTGGGATTATGTTATCAAATTTTGTTTGTTAAAGTCTAAGTATGTAGATTTAATAAATCTTTTCACAGAGCTACCAGGTATATAATTACTACATTTCGGCATGGTCGAGCATAAAAATCTTAATAGTACTACAAAGTCTCAATTCACAATCACATTCTAATTGAAATATATAGAGCAGTGGTCATCAGCACTCGCTGAAATGTGCAAAGGGTAAGCAGAGCCATCCTGTGTGCCCCGTCGTGCAGCAGGAAGAGGTAGAGAGCATACCCGCTAGCAGCTACGAGTGCACCATGGTGCACTGTGTTCTCTGCGTGTAAGAGACGCTAACCCCAGGGTGCTCTATGCTGACGACCTCGGACATAGAGGATGGTCTCTACCAGAAGTTTAAGGACATCCCTTCATAAGTGATGTTTCACTCCTGTCCTTATACAGGGTGGAGCAATAAGGAAATGGAAAATTTTGAATTAACGTAAATGGCACAAATGAACAAACACAGTACAAACATTATTTATTGATGAAAGTGCATGTAGATAGCATATCGTTTATGTTGCCATTATTACACAATGTCACTTGTCAAGTTACTTCTTGAAGATGACATCGGAAAGATATACTCCATTTCGGCGTACACATTCTGATAGCCTGATGTGGAGACTCTGAAATACTCAGTGTGTCATGTATCAAGGAATGCCAGTGATGTCATCTTCAATCCTCTGGTTTAGTTCAGTGATGGTTGCTTTCAAGATGTCCCCACAGGAAGAAATTGCAAACACTGAGATCAGGGTATCTTGCAGGCCATGGACTGTCATTGTTACGTGACATGATGTGCCTTCTGAACAATTGCCGAACAGCTTCCATCCTGTGTAACCTTGAAGACTCTTTGAGAATCAAGAACATTTACGAAAATGTCCAGCTATGGCATCAAATCTTTTGGATTCGGACACTAAATTATTTTGGGAAGCCAGAAAGTGAATGGAGAACTTCCAAGTACCTGGGCAATAGATACTACTACTACTACTACTACTACTACATTCATAACCATCATCATCATTATAGTCCTCATATAACACAGATCCATTTCCCATGGTGCACAATGGAAATTAGTTAGTTTCCAATGACTGGATCTTGACTTAACGTCATCTTCTTTCATTGGAAATTGTCGAAAAATACAAAATGATCTACAGTTTCAGGGTGTTACTTCTAGAGGGGGATGCCTGAGTTCAAATAATCGAGTACTGGAACCAATAGTACATATCCTTGGCAAAAAAAAATCCGTAAAAGACATTTTAAATATATTTACATGAAAGGACTAACATTACAGAGTTCACTGCTTGAAACCAAGTTATCAACAGCCAATGCAACTTCTCAAATATATATATATATATATATATATATATATATATATATATATATATATATATATATATATATAGTATATATTACTAATAGAGGTAGTCCTAAATTCAGCTGCTTGTCTATGCGGATGACGTGAATATGTTAGGAGAAAATCCACAAATGATTAGGGAAAACACGGAAATTTTACTTGAAGCAAGTAAAGCGATAGGTTTGGAAGTAAATCCCGAAAAGACAAAGTATATGATTATGTCTCGTGACCAGAATATTGGACGAGGTGGAAATATAAAAATTGGAAATTTATCTTTTGAAGAGGTGGAGAAATTCAAATATCTGGGAGCAACAGTAACAAATATAAATGATACTCGGGAGGAAATTGGACACAGAAAGAATATGGGAAATGCCTGTTATTATTCGGTTGAGAAGCTTTTATCATCCAGTCTGCTGTCAAAAAATCTGAAAGTTAGAATTTATAAAACAGTTATATTACCGGTTGTTCTTTATGGTTGTGAAACTTGGACTCTCACTTTGAGAGAGAAACATAGGTTAAGGGTGTTTGAGAATAAGGTGCTTAGGAAAATATTTGGGGCTAAGAAGGATGAAGTTACAGGAGAATGGAGAAAGTTACACAACGCAGAACTGCACGCATTGTATTCTTCACCTGATATAATTAGGAACATTAAATCCAGACGTTTGAGATGGGCAGGGCATGTAGCACGTATGGGCGAATCCAGAAATGCATATAGAGTGTTAGTTGGGAGGCCGGAGGGAAAAAGACCTTTGGGGAGGCCGAGACGTAGATGCGAAGATAATATTAAAATGGATTTCAGAGAGGTGAGATATGATGATAGAGACTGGATTAATCTTGCTCAGGATAGGGACCAATGGCGGGCTTATGTGAGGGCGGCAATGAACCTCCGGGTTCCTTAAAAGCAGGTAAGTAGTCCTAAATTCTGTCTTTCCTAAACTAATCGATGGACCCAGACTCTTCTTCTATTTTTACATCTATGCTTTCTTCGTCTGAGCAGAGTTTCCAAAAGTATATCTCCTTCTACATTCATGTTCATTGGAAGACTGAAAAATTCTCTACAAAAATTTAGAGTATTAGGCAGTGCCACTGATGCATGTTCAAAGCACCACTAAAGTGGCCTCCTCTGGGGGGGACTCTTACAGGAACCATAAAAGCAAACATGAAAAGGGTGGAACTTGAATAGATTATAAAAGTTTAAAAACTATACGCAATTTCAGAAAAGGAGAAAAATAATTATATACTATTCAAAAACTGACATAAATACTTGAAGGAATACAAAACAGAGGTAGACATGATGAGAAAAATTCTCTCCGGCGCCGGGATTTGAACCCGGGTTTTCAGCTCTACGTGCTGATGCTTTATCCACTAAGCCACACCGGATTCCATCCCAGTGTCAGAAGAATCGTCTCAGTTTTAAGTTCCAACTCTTGAGTTCCCTCTAGTGGCAGCCCTCTGCACTACGTCATAGATATCTATGAACCTAGGACCGAAGTCCACACATGTGCTGAGGTGCACTCGTAATGAGTGACTAGTTGGCCGGGATCCGACAGAATAAGCGGTCTTAAATCACGAAGGTTCATAGATATCTGTGACGTAGTGCAGAGGGCAGCCACTAGAGGGAACCCAAGAGTTGGAACTTAAAACTGAGACGATTCTTCCGACGCCGGGGTGGAATCCGGTGTGGCTTAGTGGATAAAGCGTCAGCACGTAGAGCTGAAAACCTGGGTTCAAATCCCGGCGCCGGAGAGAATTTTTCTCCGTTCCATTACTCTTTCATCGTACGATGACGCAGAATATCTGCATGGAAATATCATATGTACTTCGGTACATTATAATAATATACATGATGAGAAAGTCAAATCAACTTGAAGATAATTTCTAAACCAAGATAATGATAATGATTACAAAGTACCGATTAGTCTTTACTCAACAGTTTAAGCCGAAGTTGCATGCCACAGACTTGCTAGGAGAAATGCAAAAGAAACAGAGCACACGATTACAAATTAAGACATAGCACAGATATGGGTCCAGTTTCTATGTGGCACGTGTGGGCGAATCTAGAAATGCATATAGAGTGTTAGTTGGGAGGCCGGAGGGAAAAAGACCTTTGGGGAGGCCGAGACGTAGATGGGAAGATAATACTAAAATGGATTTGAGGGAGGTGGGATATGATAATAGAGACTGGATTAATCTTGCTCAGGATAGGGACCAATGGAGGGCTTATGTGAGGACGGAGTGAACCTCCAGGTTCCTCAAAAGCCAGTAAGTATGGGTCCAGTTTCTAGATGCACTCTGAATATAAGTACAAGTCAAGTTTACACCAGATACTTGTTTTGCTTTCCTTCGAAAGATTCTGAAACTGAATTATTTTATGATATTGCTAATTAAAATTCTTTTACGCTCGACCATGCCGAAATGTAGTAATTATACACCTGGTAGCAGACCTTTAATGCAGGTCATTAAAGTACACCTAGTCATTAAAGGTCAGGTCTTTCAGCCAATGACGACTCAGGTTACAACTGTTCAGCCAATGACAGGTCAGCTTTCTACCGTTATAAAACCGCAAGTATCAATTATTCTCGGATATGCAATCGAAAGAGAATTAGTGAAAAGTCACGGAGGCTGGAAATCCAATACTGTCGCAGAAGGTTATGTTCTGTTACTATAATAATTAGCGTTAATTGTGAATAATATTCAAATAAATTCAATTTGTCGTCTTATTTTTCAATGTCTAATTTAATTTCAATGTTATCTCTGTAGGTTCTTATGGCCTAGCAAGGTCAATGTGGACATCTGTTCCTCGGAAAAAAATCAATACTTTCGCGTCTGCGCACATCTCACAACATACGGGACATTGCTAAAAAATTAATAATATCAAGTTAGAAATATGGTCGAGCATAAAAAGTCGTATGAAACTCGCCTATAATGGTAATTAAGAAGCTCGTATGAAAATTATGAAACTCGCTTGCGCTCGTTTCATAAATATCCATACTCACTTCTTAATTACCTTCATTATAGGCTCGTTGCATAATGTACTATTAATAATATAATACTTTTGGTATCATTTTATTTTTACTTCAATTTTTATTGTACCTGAGTTTTTGAATGTACTTCACTCCCACCCCCTCTACTAATAAACTTCCAACCGTTCTCCACACAGAACCAAACGTATACAGTCAAAGTTGCCTTAAGGTCATAGTAAACACAAACAGTACTGAGTGAGTATAGTATGTCCCAGAAATATGTTCGCGTTTTCCAGTGACGAAAGAGCTTTCAATATTGAATCATATTTTTGCACAGGTACTGTCGTCCGTTTGCCTACATCGCATCCCGGTTTCCCCCACTCGCTTCTGCTGGCCCTCTGTAAAGGCTAGTGGCTGGGCTGTCTTAGCTCTTTTCTGAAAACAGTAATTTGTGTTAGGAATTAAACGTCTACGTAATATTATACAACTGTTTAAAATAACTTAAATAAAAGAGCGTCGTTAATTAATTGTCACGTGATTTCCCCCTTTCTACAACCTTGCGACAAAACTCTTGGACGGACAGTAGATAGCATGTCTGAGTAATTTTATCTTTTCGGATCGGATAGAAGTGAAGACTGAATTTACAGTGCGTAAGGTACTCTTTTATACCAAGTACAGAATTATTTCAACAGGAGTTACTAGTACGAAGGACGAAACTGGTAATTGGAATTAGGTACAATAGTCTATAGCGCGATAATATGCAAAAAAGAACTGAAGCCTGTATCGAAATGAATGGCCACCATTTTCAAAATTGTGTTTAAATACCTATACCTGCCAGCTAAAATAAATCATTATTATTATTTCATTATTATTATATTATGATTATTTTGCAATTTAACTTCATTCTCTATATTGTACGCTAATGTGCTCTAGACAGTATAATGTACACTGCATAATGAATACGTCCGAATGGATAGTTCATTTCGTGAGTAGACACACTTATTGTTAATATTGTACTGTATTTTGATTAAAGAAAAACCTAATGAAAATTATCAAACTCAAAATCGCGATATATCCTAGTTTACGTAAATGGATGAACTACTTTTCTTCCCTCCTGTACCTAGTAAAGTTGTTGTTTTCTAATGCCAGGCGTTTGACAATTAAGTCATTTGACCTCTTGCACTCCAATATTTTTCAAAGACATTATCATGAACACATGGAAATGGCAAGTTGTAGCCGATTTAAGTGAACACCATATTTTAACGTTTTGGTGGCTACTTCATTCACACACAACCCCCAGAATGTCTGGAGGACCACACCTGCTGTTGGTCGACGGGTCCATTGGACCTAGCTGGGAGATCTTGTTGATCACCAGCTTTCCCTCCTTAAGCCACTGGAGGACGATTTTAGTGCCATAGCAGGTCAGCACTAGGAACAGAAAAGTAGGAAGAGGAGGAAGGAAAGTGAAATGAACCCCTAGGCCTCGAATGCTCTAATGCTGTCGGGGTCAAAGAAAGTAAGAGTTCAGTCAGAGGACTGGATAGGAAAGGGTAAAGAGGGAATTAGGTATTGAATAGAGGAAAATTATACCAAATTCAATCATTAACTCATCAAGCTGGCCAGTGCTAATGGATGAGTAGCCCCTCCCTTTAGTTCAGCTTGTAAAATTATGCTTACTAACAGCTGCACCACGGGAAGGTAGGGATGGGACATTGGGTATTTGTCCAGGTTGGTTCCTTAAAGCCTTCAATTGGAAGGATTAATGGCTCTCCCCCCTGTATCCGACAGATACCTAGTAAAGTGATTTGTTTGCATTTTACCCCAGTATCATCGAACTACAGTCGTGGAAAGGGGTACCAAACGGTGTTTCCGTTTAATCCAAAGGTATAGCCAGGTTAATATTAGAAATGTTAGTAAAAATAATGATGTCCCTGTAGATAAAATCTTACCTTTGTATGTACGTGACATATTCCTAATTCTTGTGGCTTTTAGAACACCAGACTGCTTCCCCTTCCGCACTTTTTTCTCCCAGTCTGCCAAATGTTTCAAGTCCTCTTCTTCCGAGTAATCTTTCACCAACTCTGCATTGACGTTCATGTCCTCCAGCTTCAATTTCGCATCGAACATTTTTACACGACTAGATTGTAATTTATGTAACACATGACTGAAGACATCACCAGCAGAAGTCTTAGAGAGAAACGTAAGTTCAGAGGCGTGTGGAGGAAGCCACGTCAGACCTATCACACTTAGTCGAACTCTCTTTTGTGTTAACGGATCAAGCCACAATCCATGCTTGTGAGCTGAGTCAACTGCGTCATTCAGATTAGGAATGGAAAATGGTGGCACTTCAGAGTATGGTACACTTCCGCATAAAGTATTTTGTATTGCCACTATTTCACCAGGTTCTTGATTACCTACACACAACACCTCTTCACCACTACTCGGTGACAGCACTGATCCATGTAATGGTGTAGAGCACATCATGTGTGTCCAGCGTTGTAACGGTTCAGATCTAGCACGTATATCATATAACAACACTTGATGACTTGTACACATGTAGAAAGCATTTGGTAGTAGGCAACTCTGAACTAGAAGGGATATATCTTCACAATCCTCTAACAGGTGTGGAACTTCCTTGGGGCACAAAACCAAACTTGAATTCTGCAGGTTTATCTGGAAAAGAAGAAGTTAATTATCAATACACCTTACAACCAAATTTTCTGTATCTTATATTCTACAATATTTCATAGACTATCACAGTTGTAAATTTACTGAAACTGTAAATAAAACTGCAACATCAAATTGGTTAGGTGCTTGGTCTCCTTCCTGTAAGGTAGTTTCTAAACTATTTCCGTTAATAAAATCAGATCCAATACGTCCTAAGTATGTTCCACATTTCTCACTTTGCACTCAAATTGTACCATCTTCTTCTTATACTCAAGATACATTAAGTACCAGTACAATTCATTTGTCTATGAGTGAAAATACACTTACAAGCAAACTAAGTCCGCAAAACAAGGAACTGACAAAATGTATTGACATTGAAAATATGGAAACTTGTCCGATAACAATAAGCACAGAAGTAAGTGGAACTGTGCAGAAAGAATCACAATCATAAAAAAAAAAAAAAAAAAAAAAAAAAAAAAAAAAAAAAAAAAAAAAAAAAGCATTTCTGAAGACATAGAAAAAAGAAAGCAAGTCACTGCACCTAATTATGCATCACTTAAATCCACAACATTTAATTCTTCAAAAGAAAACAAGTTTATTTCTCAGAAAGAGTCCGAACTTACAGAAATAATATACTTTCAGTGATGCCAAGCAATTTGTCTATGTATGTGATATATTATTATAATGTACCGAAGTTATACCGCCAGCACTCCATTGTAAGATGTTTAGTTGATTCTGTACCATTAAAGTAGTCCCTGCCCGGAGATCCGATTGGGGGACTATTTTACCTCCGGATAATTTTACTTTAATGGTACTCATTTCATATTGGAGTTAAATGGCAAGTAGTAGCCGATTTAAGTGAACACCATATTTTAACGTTTTGGTGGCTACTTCATTCACACACAACCCCCAGAATGTCTGGAGGACCACACCTGCTGTTGGTCGACGGGTCTACTAGACCTAGTTGGGAGATCTTGTTGATCACCAGCTTTCCCTCCTTAAGTCACTGGAGGACGATTTTAGTGCCATAGCAGGTCAGCACAAGGAACAGAAAAGTAGAAAGAGGAGGAAGGAAAGGGAAATGAACCCCTAGGCCTCCAATGCTCTAATGCCGTCGGGATCGAAGAAAGTAAGAGTTCAGTCAGAGGACTGGATAGGAAAGGGTAAAGAGGGAATTAGGTATTGGATAGAGGAAAATTATACCAAATTCAGTCATTAACTCATCAAGCTGACCAGTGCTAATGGATGAGTAGCCCCACCCTGGTCATGATAATATCTTTGAAAAATATTGGAGTGCAAGAGGTCAAATGACTTTATTGTCAAACGCCTGGCATTAGAAAACAACAACAACATAATGTACCGAAGTACATATGATATTTCCATGCAGATATTCTGCGTCATCATACGATGAAAGAGTAATGGAACAGAGAAAAATTCGGGTTTGATCCCCGACGGAGTAGAGAGATTATTTTAGTGTTAGGTTAATGTATAAGCACAGTCTACTATATACAGTCACGAAGCTTGAGTTTTGAGGGTGCTAGGAACAATAGACTGTGCAGATACTATTTTGCATTGTCTGTAATGAGGCGATAGTAGCGATCTTAGTGGTTAGCAACTATCTATGGATGCATATTTATTACGTATTGAGGTTCGTGACTGTATATACTAGACTGTGCTTATACATTAACCTAACACTAAAATAATCTCTCTACTCAATACTAAAAGAACAGACTCCACTCAAAAGAATGAACATTAGAACACCACACGAACAGTAAATAAGTTTTTTAACTCAGAAAGTCTAGACTTTAAGACAAAAATATTAAATAACTTTGATGTCTTACCCTCTCATCCAACATATGAGTGCAGCACCTGTCAGTCATCATTATGTTGTTTGGCTCATTAGTGTAGGAAATGCTGCACCACTTATCTGCCAGACTCTTGTTGTTGATGATGCTACCATGTGCAAAATGTTTACTGAAATATAAGTAAGATCATTATTCATTATTGTTGAACTTGATTATAGTGATCATGGTGTGACATCTCGGCTACAATGACAGTCATTAAAAATTACGATTTTTATGTCAAAAAAATGTAATTTACTATTTTATAACAAAACAATGTAATATGCAACTCGTTTACGGCGACATTTAGCAACAGTGTAAAAATTCATGTTCTACTTCGATTAGGTGGAAACAGAGAATGTCACTGAGAGGAATTCGCAGGTTTTCGTTCTGCAAAGAAATTTTTCAATGTTTCATTTGTTCAGATCAAATTTTTGCACATTTAAAGGACAAAACTAAAATTCTTTCAATCATTTATTATTATAATACACTGCTCTCTTAAATTGACTGAGTGTATTAGGAATTAAATCAATGGCTTTCCCAAAACACACTATGAAATTTTTCATATAAAGGCTGGTTCACAATAAACCGGAAACGAGAATCGGAACGAAAACGAAAACGGTAAAATTGTTAAAATGTGTACATTTAAATGTGAGCATTCACAATTAACGAAAAGCTTGTCGGAGCCCGGGATCGGGAACGGAGAGTTGGCCAAGGTTCAACTTTGGTGTTCACGTTTCCGATCACAGCCCACTAGATTCATTCTATTGCCATCTAAAAGCTATTTTGTCGTCGTATATTTTGTAGCAAGAAGACTGTGGCATAACCTATGCATTATTTTGTTCTGTGCTGTGCATCATGGAGCAAGTTTTATTTGATGAGATTCTAATATTGAGTGTTGAGGAAAATCCTCACGTTTACTATAAGCGGCGCGCCTCGTATAAAGATGAGAAAATGAAGGAGAATATGTGGCTTTCAATAGCTGCATCTTTGAACACCGATCGTAAGTGAATCATATTTTATTACTGTATTGGTTGTATTATATACTACATATTCATGCTTCAATTCAATAACTACTGTTATGTTCATTTTTGTTCTATTACAAATGATTCTTCTCTAGTTATTTTACGTTATAATAGACTTAAAATAGGTTGTGATAATAAAGATGCATGGGCATATTTATAGTACCGTACCTAATGAAATGTTTCAGTTGAAATTTCGAAGTTGGTTAACCTATGTTTATGTTAGCTGCCTTGTACTCATAAGAGAATGCCATTGGTCAATTATACACAAATAACATCAGAATGCATGATATCGACTTTACATATCATTCGTTATTGACATGCATATCGATATGCATAGTCGTCTACATTTTGTGAATAAAAAATTTTCATATTCACGTCCTCTCCTTCTCGTTTTCATTCTGGTTCTCGTTCCCGGTTTATTGTGAACCAGCCTTAAAACAATTTTTATCTCGAAAAGGAAGCAAAAACGACGAAAATTGTATTAAACTTTTTGTTTGAAATATCCACCACCTGCTTGAATGCATCCAATGCTTATACTGCCTGCTCATTCAGTGGTCAAACATGTAAGATGAATAGAAAAAAATTGTTGCTAGATGGCAGCTCCTACTGGCCAGTGAAGTTGTTTGTGGATATAGGTCCTATGCTTTATGTTTATAGTATTTGATTAAAATATTATTTTGTTTCATGACTCATAACAGTTTCTTCTTCCTCTTCGTCAATCCATTATATTCTTTATTCTTCAAAGTACAAAAAAAACCAGAAAACTTCCTCTGTGTGGAACTTCCTTATATTACTAAGTAGAGGTTTCACGAATATATCCACAAGAGTTTCTGACACAAGTTTCTGATGGTTATAATTCCTAACACACGTCAATATGTCACACTGGTACAAAATAGATAGAACAACGTTTTTTTCATAGTTTGTAGCAACGGATGACCATAGTATATTTGGTACTGCCACCTACCATTTCAGCAAAAGCATAGTTACAATGATCTTATGAGAAGGCAGTATAAGCGGTCATCAGATGTGTTCAAGTAGATAATGGAAATATCTAAAAAAAAGGTATTACGGTTCATCCTCTACACATTCCCTTTTAATGAATATTTGTTTACCATTGCTGCACAACAATTAACAGAACAAACAACATGCACTTAATCACAGCCAAATGAACACTGTCACTATGGAATGCGTGCATCCCCTCCTAGCACAAAATGTGTGGATAAGCAGACAACCAATTTCCCGATTGAGATGGTTCAGACACACTGTATCATTTACTGTACTTTCAGTTTATATTGTTTGTTACTGTTTTTTTGCACTATAATAATAATAATAATAATAATAATAATAATAATAATAATGACTTTATTTAACCTGGCAGAGTTAAGGCCGTAAGGCCTTCTCTTACACTCAACCAGGATTAAAATTTGCTTACACAGTTGAACATAAAACTGGATCGGAATTAAGTAATTACATACTGATATATAATGAGATCAAAAGAGGTAGTTACATAAAAATTTACCTCATAAAATAAAAATAAACATAGTGGCATACATATTAATGTTGTTAAAATCAAATACGAATCACATAAAAACAGAAGCCGATAATTCAATAAAAAAATGTACACAGTAAAAATAAACACATTAGTATAGATATTACTATTAGATTACAATTAAGTAGGATTTACATAATTAGATAAACCAGAAACCGACAATTGAATAAAATGTACACAAAAAAATAGATTAATAATAAAAAAACAACACAGTGGGATACATATTGGCGTTAAGTGATAAATGAACACGATTTACATTATTACACAATAAAAATAATAAACAAAAAAATAAATAAATAAAAATAAGTACAGTAGAATACATTCCATTAAATATTTGCAACGCGTTAGGTCTGGCAACTCATCATAAGATATTTTTCTAATTTACATTTAAAAGAAATTAAAGTTCGGCAGCCCTTTACTTCAGGCGGCAGAGAATTCCAGTGACGAGAAGTAGCAACAGTGAAAGATGAAGAATAAAAAGATGATGTGTGGAGTGGTATTTCTAGCGTGTTATCATATTGTGACCGAGTATTTAAGTTATGATACCGAGAAAGACTGTGGAATCGGACAGATAAGTAAGAGGGAGCAGAGGTGTGCAAAATTCTGTGTAAGAGAGAAAGGGAAGGTAACTTTCTCCTCTCATTTAAACTTTAGACAAAACATTCTCTATAAAAAGTACCAAAAGACATTAGTCTTGTTTTGGCCTCTACAATGTTGAACTCTTAACTATGAAACATCTTATATAAATATTTAAACACCTTCAGATTTAATTTAGATAAACCATCTTGTTCATAATTAATTTCCAAATTACAAATAAGAGACACTAACAAAAGTGATACCATTTTTTTAGTTAATTTCTCACCTGGAATTGATGTCCCACAATTGAACATATCTCTTAGTTGTAATGGTACAGTATTTCTTGCTGTTGACATCCACACCAACAAACGGAGATTTTGATGTTGCTTTATGTACATGTTTCAGTTGCAAACTCGAATCAAGAGAGTACACATGACACTCATACCTGAGACGTACACCAACAAATCCTTAAATTAAAAGAAAACGAATATTCATACATGAAAGCATTTGATAAGGTGTTGGATATTATGATCCCATCTCACTTGACACTAATGATAAAGAAAATGTTGTAGGGCCAGGATTTATATGCAAATGCATATTCTTACTCGCCAGTGAAAAATCATGCAAAAACATTTTTATACCTGTTTTGAATGTCTGTGATAAGTTAATCGTACATTATATATATATATATATATATATATATATATATATATAGGGTTTTTAAAAAATACGGGGCATAATTTCAGGTATGTATTTCCCACATGTAGACAATCAAAATAGTTCATTACAACATGTGTCCAGAAATGCTTTATTTCCGAGTTATGGCCTTCACAACATCGAAATTCACCGGAACGTTTTTCTTTCCGCAGGTCGTTGTCATTACAGAAGATGTTCAAAATGTCCACCTCCTGCTTGAATACAGACCTCACATCGATGTCTCATTGACCTGTGAACACGATCCCAAACTCCAGCGCAGCATTGCCGTCCGCCTTACCGTACATGAAGTGTATCTCTGCCAGCTCTTGATTTGAATACATGTCGCACAGTCTAACGCCTACACAACCCTGAATGTAACCTTCGCCTCGGAATGAACTGTCAGAGTGCCCTCTTAATGTCTCCTTTGACGGCAACGACCTGCGGAAAGAAAAACGTTCCGGTGAATATCAATGTTGTGAAGGCCATAACTCGGAAATAAAGCATTTCCGGACACATGTTGTAATGAACTATTTTGATTGTCTGCATGTGGGAAATACATACCTGAAATTATGCCCCGTATTTTTTAAACACCCTGTATAATAAGGAAATAAGGAATTTAATTTCTCTGACTTTCAGGACTAATTTTAAATGTTATGTTTTATTTAATGACGCTCGCAACTGCAGAGGTTATATCAGTGTCGCCGGATGTGCCAGAATTTTGTCCCGCAGGAGTTCTGTTACATGCCAGTAAATCTACTGACATGAGCCTGTCGCATTTAAGCACACTTAAATGCCATCGACCTGGCCCGGGATCGAACCTGCAACCTTGGGCATAGAAGACCAGCGCTATACCAATTTGCCAACCAGGTCGAAAGGACTAATTTTCCAACATTTCCCTGACCACTGCACAAAATGCTTACATCAACTTTTTCGTATTAAAAAAAAAAGTTAAACGACATCCACCATCCTCATAGCTGTTCAGCTCCCTTCTTTATTCTTATTTTTCACTTTACCTTTTTTAAATATCGTATTTTTTCAATAAAGACAATTCGTCTACACTTACATTTTATGTCTGTCATAAATTGGAGTTTATTACTATTATTGTTATTTATTATTTGAGCCCCTTAGATCCAAAGTGGTGTAAGTCCATTTTTTTTTATTTTTGAGTTAAGTCCAGAAATGGATTCTTCATATTAAAATCTATTTTCTGGAATAGTGGAGCAAATCCTAGCTTACTTGTTAGTTCTCATAGAGTGCAGCACAAGTTTAAGCACTCAAGAGAATCATTATTCTGTTCCAAGCCAAAGTGGTGTAACTGGGACTTATACCAGGTTTCCCTTAATCGCTGTTGTTTTCCAGTTACTGAATCAAAACAGCAAAGGGAAACATAATATTATTTACGGCCCCGAAGACTGGCAAAAAATAATTCTTGAATCTAGGAAGAAAAATCCTTTCCATTTGTCATTAATGACAACAGAAGACTTCTTGTCAACAGAAAACCTGGAAAAACAAATCACTAGAAGAAAAAGATCCTGTGAACTGGCTTAAGATTCAATGGTTAAGATACACAAAAGCTGACCATTTCACAATTTTCTACAAAGAAACTCTGATGGATGACATGCCTTTTTCTAAGTTGGACATAACACCAACAGCGAGACGTGGCCGTACAGTAGTGAACCTGTCTAATATCGTTCTTGATCGCCTTTACGCTGGACCCCGGCCAGCGACACCGGCAAAGAAAAAAAGACATGCTTGATCTACTCTCCTTCATCCCTCCTGTAAGCCATGGATTTTTTCAAAGTCTTCAAACGTCATCCAACGTCAGAGATATTGGCCCGCTGGAAGATGGCGAAATGGATCCCGATAACCCCTGATATCAACCTTTAGGACTGTTTATTGTGAACATTTGTTGATCAAAGATTAGCCATTCTTAGACATTAGTAAACTATTGCTATAATTCTTGTAAAAAATAAAAATTCACTTTGCTGTATTAAAAGTTTTCTTTCTATTCGTTCTTTGCTGAAACATACTACCCTTAAACCATTTCAGGAAAGGTGGTGTAAGTCACATGGCTGTGAAAAAAAAATTATTTTACTACCTGAAAATGTTATTTTTTTCCTTGGAACTAAATAGAAATTTAAGTTAGCCCTTTTTCAACAAGTTTATTTAAGAAAAAAAAAATTCTTGTACAAAATGAATTGATTACAGCTGTTAAACTTTAAGCCCTCATATCTCAAAACTATGTAAGTGTGACTTACACCACTTTGGATCTAAGGGGCTCATTTGTTATCAAATGCAACACAATCTGGGACTAAGAATGACTCAATGGTCAAAAGATGAAATACTTTGTTCCAGAGGAGACTGCATATCAGATCAAATACTAGAAGCCCAGGGCTAACAATCAGTAAAGATTTCATTTCATGTAGATAATGCAGTTTTTATGAAGTCCGTGGTAAAGTTATAATCATTACTGCAACACTGCGATAAATGACATGAAACTTCTTTCATACCTTCCCCTCCTTATAGCTTTCTTGTTACTACTTTTCAAGTTTCACAAATAATACAGCCTACACATGACACGTAATATACAGTGAAACCTCTCCTTACGGACACCTCCAAGATACGGACACTCCTCATATATGGCCAGATTTTTATGTCCCAACTGAAATACAGTAATATAGAAATAATTGTATATTTAACTCTGTTTACGGACACTCTCAGACACGGACACGGACAGCTGTTTCACAGTCCAGGGTTTCCGCAGTCAGGAGGTGACTGCGGACAGAACTTGGATTTCAAAACCTAATGTGTTACAAAAATGAAAAATTTAGTTGTCAGTACTGTACAGAAATTCCTCAACATGAAAGAAGACAATAAGGGTCTCGTAGGCTACCACTAGCCCAGCCGGCTACCCCTTGTTACCTGGAAGCGGGTGGATAAACAAAATCATAAAATTTAACCTGTCTGATGGGTCCAAGGTTTCCACGATCGTGAAATTGTATTCGACACATGATAGGGTTGGTAGGATTATTCTCTTCACTTCAATCAGTTGTTCTGTTTCGAGAATAAAATGGTATGGCACAGTACTGTATTTTCCTTTTTCGGTCTTATCTACTGTACTTCAAAGTTGCAAAGAATTTACTGTAGTATACTGTATTTAGAATTAAACTACAGTAATACCACAGTCTAGTTTATACAGTCATGAAGCTCAATACTTAGTAAATACGCATCCATAGATAGTTGCTAACCACTAGGATCATTACTATCGCCTCATTACAGACAAAGCTAAATATTACCTGCACAGTCTGTTGTTCCTAGCACCCTCATAAACTCAAGCTTCGTGACTGTATATACTAGACTGTGGTAATACATTTAATTTAAAGCGTGAAGGGATACAAAATGCATGTTATAAATTTACTGTTATATTGGGGAGTCTTCCTCCCAATAAAGGACACCTCCCAGATGCGGACAGATTGTTACGTCCCTTCGCTGTCCGTAAATGAGAGATTTCACTGTACATAAATTATTTCTTCGGTATATGTATGATACGAATGCACCCTCACAGGAAACAAATGGCGCCAAGACCAACAACGACCAGTTCTGAAGATGACCCAAAAGAGGTCGAAACATGTTAATAAGGTACGTTAAAATTTAACACAAGAAAGTTCTTATCATACATATTCCGAAGTGATACAGTGTTAAAAGTTGTGTAATCAAGATGTATAATTATTTCTTACTTCTTACCTAACTTACCTTCTTCATTCTTACTTATACTGCATAACTGATAAATTCTGTCACCCACTCTGGGATTGCTGGTTTGAGCATTTCGTAATGAGGCTTTCCATTTTGACTTATAAAACAATGGCACTGCGCCTGTAAGAAAAGTTAACATGATCAACAACGAACTGAAATAGGAAAACATTTAATAAAGATACAGCACACATAACTGACTGTAATTATCTGAATGATGATGGTGATAATAATGGTGATAGTAATAATTACTTACTTATGGCTTTTTAAGGAACCCGGAGGTTCATTGTCGCCCTCACATAAGCCCACCATCAGTCCCTATCCTGAGCAAGACTAATCCAGTTTCTATCATCATATCCCACCTCCCTCAAATCCATTTTACGTTTCGGCCTCCCCAAAGGCCCTTTTCCTTCCGGCCTTACAACTAACACTCTATATGCCCCAGTGGCGTAACGTCAATGTAAGCTAAAAAGCTCAGCTTCCCCAGTTAATAATAATCTCATAATAAACCTGCAGTTTATGGACAAAATTATTTATTAATTTTAGTAGAGTTTATATTTATGCTTATGCTTATATTTATGTTTAATATCTTTGAAAAATATTGGAG
Organism: Periplaneta americana; assembly: GCF_040183065.1. NCBI lineage: Eukaryota > Metazoa > Arthropoda > Insecta > Blattodea > Blattidae > Periplaneta > Periplaneta americana. The sequence goes on from NC_091129.1 coordinate 160,720,538, forward strand.
TGCAAGAGGTCAAATGACTTCATTGTCAAATGCCTGGCATTAGAAAACAACAACAACATATTTATGCGTTAAATATTGTGATGCGGCAGCTCAGGATGATTTGTGATGCAGCAGTAAACAAGAACCCTGCACACACCAGCTTCCAAGCAGACTGGTTTCTTACACTATTCTTCTGTTTAACCCACCCCGCAGATTTTCCATCCCTTTCTAACTAAACTACACTGGTTGCAAGGCTCGCAAGAAGCTAGCTTTGACATTAAAAATAAGTAGTTTCCGAGTTATCCCTTTTCATCAGTTGTGTTCAGTTGAAGTTTTAGTGTGCATTGTGGCTGATATAATAAATAATAAGCGAAATAATAGTTCCTGACACCAATTTACTTGAATTTTTAGGACAATTCCATTATCAAGATTGACTTACGAACAAAAGTGTGATCTAAAAAACAAATGACCGACTTCCTTGCTGTCAATGAAGGACACACTCAAAATACAGACACATACTTACGTAATGATAGTAATAGTGTATCTATTGACCATTAATATTGTGATTTATCTCAGTATGACAGGGAGTGAGCGAATGTTATATGTATACGTGTCTATTTGTTAGAAATATGTGTAAACTGTGAAATCATATTTTACTATGTACCATTTGAGGTCATGCCTTATTGGTGTTACGAGCTTCCAACCAATCTTTGATTGCTGACTTGACATTGACTACTATTTATTTTAAGACTATATTTTTGTAATACATTTTCTCATATTGCATGAAAGACAACTTGAGTTAGCTTCCCCTGCTCAAAATTTCATGCTACGCCACTGATATGCCCATACGTGCTACATGCCCTACCCATACCAAACGTCTGGATTTAATGTTCCTAATTATGTCATGTGAAGAGTACAAAGCATGCAATTCTTTCTCCATTCTTCTGTAACTTCATCCCTCTTAGCCCCAAATATTTTCCTAAGCACCTTATCCTCAAACACCCTTAACTTTTGTTCCTCTCTCAAAGTGAGAGTCCAAGTTTCACAACTGGTATACATTGGTGACATTATTTTATGCAAAATAATACTAAATCCCTGTGAAATCTCAATGAAAAGAATGCATTTTTTTCCATAACCAATTAAATCCAGAGCAAAAATTAGTTACTTTCTTTCCATTAAACACTATAACCACAGGACCACAACAGAAATTCTCCAAGAGGAGCAAAATTACATGAAAAATAATGTAAGTGTTGTTGTTGTTTTCTAATGCCAGACATTTGACAATAAAGTCATTTGACCTCTTGCACTCCAATATTTTTCAAAGATATTATCATGACCAGCCACTGAAGCACAGATTTTGAGGTGTTCCGAATCCATTTCTTGGTTTGAGTTGCACAATGGACAGTTAGGGGACTGATATATTCCAATTCTATGCAGGTGTTTGGCCAAACAATTATGGCCTGTTGCCAATCTAAATGCAGCTACAGACGATTTTCGTGGTAAATCGGGAATTAACTGTGGATTTTGATGCAGAGAGTTCCATTTTTTTCCCTTGGGATTGTGTTATCAAATTTTGTTTGTTGAAGTTTAAGTATATCTTTTCACAGAGTAAAACATAGATTTAGTAACAGGTCTGTAAGTAGCAGTGCTGCCCTTCTTTGCTAAAGCATCCGCATTCTCGTTTCCCAGGATTCCACAATGGGATGGTATCCATTGGAATACAATTCTTTTATTGAGTGATATTAATTGAGAGAGCATTTTAGTCATTTCTGCTGTTTGAGATGAAGGTGTGTGTTTAGAGACTATTGATAGAATAGCTGCTTTGGAGTCTGACAATATAACTGCATTCCTAAATTTATTGATGTGGCATAGAAGATTCCTGAGACTTTCCCTTATTGCAATGATTTCACCGTCAAAACTTGTTGTTCCATATCCAAGAGATCTATAAAGTGAGAAGAGACAGCACGTAACACCTGCACCGGCACCTTGTTCTCTGGAGATCAAGGATCCGTCGGTGTATAAATGAAGCCAGTTTTGTGGAGGGTACCTAATATTAATTGTCTCTAAAGACAATTGTTTCAGTATTTCAGTGTTTACTTCTGATTTCAGTATTTCTTCTGTTAAATTTAGATTATATTCTATATTTAATAGAATTAAAGGGTTTGGTTTAATTTGTAAGTTTTATTTTAAATTCGGGATATTGATTTTCTGTTTTAATTCTTGAACAATGGATATGAAATTTTTTTGAGTTGTAATGTAAGTGTAAATTCCTATTTAATTTTTGCTTGTAGCAATGGCAGCAGAAATTCGCGTTTCCTGTAAAAACAGGTTTTTGGAGATTGTGAATTTTGGAAAAAATGTTAAAAATTATGACCGATGCCACAGTAGCTGGAAGAGACTGTTTGCAGTGTTAGTTCATGACTGTGAAAGGGTTTGAACCTGTTGTGGAAAGATAAACCCCTATTCCTTACGAGTAAAATGTTCTAAATTCGACCAGCCTCATGGTCTGTTGGTTAAGAGTTTCTGGCTACAGCATATGAGCTCCCGGATTCGATTTCTGGTTAGAGCATAGGAATTCTTCATTAGAGGGGATTATTCCTGTGTTTGTTTATGGTTCTGAAATTTAGCAATTTGGCGCCACATTGCACTGCCGCTGGGTCTGGTAGAACTTTTGATCGGTAGAATAAATGATAAATATAATTATACCAAATAACCCTGCCATGAAACGTTATGATCAGGATGGTAATCAGTTCACCGAGGTAATGAAGTGAGAACACACATTGCCTACGTTAAAGACAGACATTTATTTAAAATAAACCAAATAATAGCGTCACACAGACTATATATACGTCACAGAGTAATGTTAAACCCAACTGGTTACCTTACATGAATGGTAATTCCTCTTTGTTGGCATCCATCTTGTCGACTCACCTCACTCATAACCAATACTTAACACACATATAATCGTTACACTGAAAATGGACACCCCTCACACATCACACAACAATGAAAGCCTCCATTTTGAATTCCATACTCGTACAAAGTTTATTGGTGAAATCTCTACGTGAAACGTTCCAGAATAAGGCAATAAAACTTCTAGTAGCCCGTGGTTGACTATTAGTTACATCACGAGCTTGAGAGACCAGAACAGCAAATAAAATATCGATCGGTATTTAAACAGAGTTGACTGCCTGATAGCTAAGCAGAAAATCGCATCCAGTTCAATATAGGTAGCACATCAAATGACTGAGTATAACTTCCCGACCTCGGGAGTAAACGTTACCATCCTCTATCAGGCTTTCTTCCACAATCCAATCGTAGGTTCCCGCAACAATTTGTACGTAACTGAAACTGTCGACACGCTCCCGGTCTGCATGCCCCCCCACAACGAGACTTATTTCTTCCGCGATCCTATCGCAGGTTCCCACAACAACGTGTACACATCCAGCTTGCACGCCGTCCACCACCAGACAGACGCTACTCTCAAATAATCACTGGCCACAAAGGCAAAATATAAACTGGCACCACCGTCTTAACCAATCAGCAAGTGCTATTATAAAATATTAACTGCTCCCTGGATCTTAACCAATCAGCAACCGTTATTATAAAATAATAACTGCTCCCCCGGTTTCAACTCATCACAGGTTATAGGAACAGAACCAGAGAAAACGGAAAAACAGAAAGATGAGAGGAAGTAAGCCATCTATATAAAAGAAATAAGACTTAGATCAGAAAGGAACAAACTACAGGCCATCTATGAAGATTAAGAAGAACTAGAACAAACAGAGAAAGACATAAGGATAGAAGAAATGGAAAGGAGAAACTGACGTGCCGAAATATAAACGGCACAACATAATCATGACCATTCTATCATATCATCGGGGTAATGTAACTCCGCCTTCCAAGCAGCTTAAACTGAGAAGTGGATTATACCTAAGCTACAGCCAGGAGAGAAGACCAGAAAACCTGGTGGCATTAGAAAGAAAAAGTTCAAATTCATACATGCACACAGTTTGTTTGGGAAAGGAACTCCAGAATATTCAGTCCTCAGTCAAATAAGATCAAACAATTACTCACACAGTTTATCTCCTTTTGCACCATCTGTAGTTAATAGCATCACTTTATTTCCTACTGTCATTTGATCTAAGCATCCTCCAGTGTAGTACCAATTGTATGCCTGTAATCATAAACTATTGTTAATAATAATAATAATAATAATAATAATAATAATAATAATAATAATAATAATAATAATAATACAATATTCCTTATTGTTCAGAGGATCATTGTAAGTTGAGATTTTAAGATTTATTTTGGATATAAAACTTTATAAAATTATGGCAATAACATGACATTTCCTTTTACAGAAAAATGAAGAAGATAAAATAACATTTGCTGAAATGTAACTTTTTTGGCGTTAAAAGTTGATTTAGACATGTAAATTGAGATAGAATAACTGTACCTCCAACAGGGCCATTTTATGAAATTCATACTGCATGGTAGGCATATATAGGATATTGTACGAAATGGAAATATAAAAATTGGAGATTTATCCTTCGAAGAGGTGGAAAAATTCAAATATCTTGGAGCAAAAGTAACAAATATAAACGACACTCGGGAGGAAATTAAACGCAGAATAAATATGGGAAATGCGTGTTATTATTCGGTTGAGAAGCTCTTATCATCCAGTCTGCTGTCAAAAAATCTGAAAGTTAGAATTTATAAAACAGTTATATTACCGGTTCTTCTGTATGGTTGTGAAATTTGGACTCTCACTCTGAGAGAGGAACATAGGTTAAGGGTGTTTGAGAATAAGGTGCTTAGGAAAATATTTGGGGCTAAGCGGGATGAAGGTACAGGAGAATGGAGAAAGTTACACAACACAGAACTGCACGCAATGTATTCTTCACCTGACATAATTAGAAACCTTAAATCCAGACGTTTGAGATGGGCAGGGCATGTAGCACGTATGGGCGAATCCAGAAATGAATATAGAGTGTTAGTTGGGAGACCAGAGGGAAAAAGACCTTTAGGGAGGCCGAGACGTAGATGGGAGGATAATATTAAAATGGATTTGAGGGAGGTGGGGTATGATGATAGAGAATGGATTAATCTTGCACAGGATAGGGACCGATGGTGGGCTTATGTGAGGGCGACAATGAACCTTCGGGTTCCTTAAAAGCCATTTGTAAGTAAGTAAGTATGGTAGGCATACTTTATACCCGAACCCACACTTTCTGAAGTCGAAATTGCGATAGAAAATCTGAAAAAATTATAAGTCTCCAGGTATCGATCAAATTCCAGCAGAATTAATACAAGAGGGTGGGAGCGCATTATCTAAAGAAATTTATAAGCTTGTACTTGCTATTTGGGAAAAGGAAATTGTACCAGAACAATGGAAGGAGTCCATAATCGTACCTATATTTAAGAAGGGGGACAAGACTAACTGTAGTAACTTTCGAGGAATATCACTTTTGTTGACGTATGGGCAAATCCAGAAATGCATATAGAATGTTAGTTGGGAGGTCGGAGGGAAAAAGACCTTTGGAGAGGCCGAGACGTAGATGGGAAGATAATATTAAAATGGATTTGAGGGAGGTGGGATATGATGGTAGAGACTGGATTAATCTTGCAATTGTCCAATACTGTAGTCAGTAGTGCATCGTTGCCACAAGCTTCAAATAATCCTTGATGACATTGGCATGTATTTCTACCAAGGGTTACCTCGATTTTCATCCACGATCGCTGCTCAAGTTTAGTAAACATGCTTTAAAGTAGTTACAAATAGTGCTTACATTTAACCATGCACAATAATAACATCTGTTGTTATAGCAACCAGTTTTATCATTCAATACATCGACAATATCTCCAACAGGTACAATCACGAGTTGTCTCATATCATATGCAAATGCGCATGACCTATTCCTAGCAATGTTGCCACTACTTTATTTGCTACCCACGTACAATAAAATATTAACATATCTGTAATTAAAATTAGGATATCCAATAACGAAACGCAACCATAATATAAGCACTACAAACTAATTATTGAAACTCAATTTCTGAGGAAACCTGTCAGAAATGTCCTGTATGCCTACCGGGTTTTGATCCCACAAACACAAAACAATTTGCAATATCTCACCAGGGCCTAAAACTGTCTTCGACCGTTCACAAATTCATAATCAGAAACAAAGGAAAATATTATATTCATAAATAATTAACTATAGAACTTACCCCTTCAAATTCTTCATCAGGATTTTCTGTAACTAACTGAACAAAACTTGCCTCTTGATATGACATATATCCTAATCCCTTAGGCGATGAAATTATATTTTGTAATGTGCCACAAAATTCCTTTGCTGAAATAACAATTGCATCATAAGTGTTAGGCTACATTAACAGCAGCAAATCCAACAACTTGCAAGAAACAACTTATCAGAAAATTTTAATTAGTAATGAGTATTTAAAAATTTGATTCTGGGTTCAGTCCCAGTGGTAATGAGTTTTTTCATTGCCAAAACTTCTAGAAGAGTCCAGAGGTCCACTCAGCCTTATGTCAAATTGAGTCCCGTATCTTTCCCAGGAGTAAAAGACAGTCAGAGCACAGTGCCAATCACATCATCTCATTCTAGAAACTCTACTTCAATACCCCTTTTATGCCTTTATGGCGTCTGATGTGGCTGGTTAAATTTACCTTTATTTAAGGATTTATTTATATTAAGGTTACCAGATTTTTTTACAATGGACAGATATCAGTAAGGAGTGGATTCCTATGTAATTAAATATTCTTTTTGCATGTGATAAAACACAATTAACAAAGTAAAAAATTCCGAACATGAAGTTTCAAGTTTAAAACCCGAATTTTATTTCACATAAAACCACATATTTTCACAAAAAAATTATGTAAATACATATTTTCAGGAAATCTATTATAAACACATAAATCTTGGAGTTTTTTTACTTAAATAATTTCTTTACAAGAACTTTTAAACATTCTAAAACTAAATGAATTATATCACTCAGAAATACGTTATCTTTTTTAAGAATTCTTGGTTGCTTCGTGTTTCTAAGCGCTGTGTGGTGTATCCGTGATCCATATTTGTAGTAATTTTGCGTCAAGTTCTGAGAACTGCTAGGTAGCATATCAATGTTATTATTATTGAATAAATTAACGTGGACAAGGAGGAGAGATCTTGCAACACATAATTAGGAATGCTTATTTTTGCTGAAGATGATTTCATTCCACGCTTTGTTTGTGAAACACAAGAGATAAGAGCTCGGGTATGAACATTATTTAATTTAAACAAATCTCTCACCTCTCGCTAATGTCCATCGAGTGAGGCAATACGTCTTGTTGTGATTTCCTGTTAGCGGGCTTTGTCAATCGATATCCTTCAAGATATACTGAAAGATGGTTGTTTAAAAAACGATTTGGCTTTCCTATTAGCAAATCTAAGCTTTTTGTGAGATACCATAAAAAAACTCGAAACATCCAAAAACCTGTTGTCTGAAACAGGGAGGTGCGTGCTGTGAAAATTAAACTAGACTCGCTACCAGGTTCAGAAGTACAAGTACTAAGGGACAAATTCCAGAATATGTTTGGGAAAAACAGTGGATGTAAAAAAATTTGTAAAGTTGCTCAAGTATTGGAGGGTGTGCCTGTAGGTGAAATTGACGGTGTTTGTGTTTGTGATATTCCTCTCTTTAAATATGCACGTCTGACGTCCTGTGATATGGAAAGATCGTTTTCACAGTATAAGTCATTGTTCAGAGATAATCGGCATGCATTTGTGCTGGAGAATTTGGAGATGACCTTTGTTGTTCACTGCAATTCTCGGCCAACTACTAGCACTCCAGTGTGGTGGGTGAGTAGGCCTACCTAGTGACATTTTTTTTTTCAAGCTAAGTAATGTATTTTTGTCATATTTAAAATAAATATTTTTTTTTTTATTTTTAGCAAATATTTTCGTACTTTTTAGCACATAAAAAATAAATATATTTAAATTTTTAGCACATAAAAATCCGCTCTCTAGATATCAGCATATAAAAAACACTTTCAACATAATTTCTGTTACCGGTACATTGCCGTTTACTTATATATATTTTTTACACAATTTAAATAAGGGCAGGGACCTGTAGTAACTAAACACATGGGAAAATATTTTATTATTACAAGTACTTAAGGTTTATTATTTTGTTTAAGTGGTTACTAATGTCGAAACAAAGTTACAATTTATTAACCACTATCGGCTGGTCTAAGATTATTTAATTCCCATTTTCAATGTGTGCATTTTACATGTGTGCGTATACCTGAGGGTATCATTACACCTAAAAGACAAAGATTTTTAATTAACATATCCTTTTCCCTAACAGGTCTGTTTAGCATTACAAATCATAACACACCCATTCCTAACAATACATTATTGTCCAAATATCGAAATAACATTTTCAGGTTTAACTATAAATCCAAAATGATTAAATGTACAATTTGTAATTATATTTGCAGGAGTAAATATAACATTCTTTCCTCAACACTTTCTCTGCATGATAATGTTATCAAGAGTTGAGAATGAATAATGGTGGGCCTAGGTATAGGATCTTGTTTTGATTAATATTTATTAATAAACACAAGCATCTTTTACAAGCAATAATAAACGAGTTGGTTCCTCGATACTTTTGATACCTCAATGTTCTTAATATTTGAGATTATTGAGGGTGAACCATTTGATACTCTCTTAGTTTTAAGAGAGTTCTCACTCTTTCTTTTCTTTTCTCTCTCTCTTTCTATTTCAGCAATAGATTAGACTTCCATCATATAAAAGTTTATGAAATCATGTGTTACAGGGTTGGGCAGATAAAACCGGCCCCATCTCATGTCATATGATTTGGAAAATAAATTATGTAGGGTATTGATTTCTTTTCTTTCTTTTTTCTTGAAAATGTAATTATGTTGGCTATACTGTATCTTCCGCGTGTTTTGTGTCATTGTTGTTGCTTATAACCTCTTCTGGTTGCTGTTTAAAAGTCAGACATTCTAAACACATGTAAAGAGTTGTTCTTTAAATAAGCATGACTTATTCAATACCAGAGCGAATATTCATTGTGGAGGCGTACGTACAGACCAGCTCTATTAAGGGAACACAACAATTATTCAGAGACAAATATCCGCTTCGCTCAGTACCAGCGAAAAGCAGCATTCAAGATTTGGTGCGAAAATGGCGTACGACTGGATCCATAAAAAAATGTAACAAGGTACAGAACTCCTTCTGTCCGGACTCCTCAACTTACGGCGCGAATTAATGAATTTATGACTAGGAGTCCTCGAAAGTCTGCCACGAGATTGGCTCAACAGGTTCATGTGAGTAGGAGAACTTGCGGAATTGCATCCGCAGTATCACCCATGAGGAATTGAGACGTGCTTTCATGAACCTGTTAAAACGTGCACAGAAGTGTCTAGATGCAGATGGAGGGCACTTCCAACATTTATTATGAAGGTAAATGCATTTCATTTTCATTCCATTGACCTATCAATGTCATAACACGGGCCAGTTTTATCTGCCCAACCCTGTATATCCAGCTCTGTTCCGTGTTTTACAGAAATGTGTATTTTCCATCATTCAAAATCATTTTATAACAATAAGTTGTAAAATAGTTCTCATTCCTGGTAAACCAAAAATATTAACAGCCTCAGTTGTGGGATTGGACATTTTCCAGTAGCAGTGTGTAAGAGGAGTTCCTCTGGAAATAAATATATTGTAAAATGTTTAGTATTACCACCATTTCCACAGGTTTAAGACGTGTGAATGAGCTCTAGATGGCCAAGATATGTACTACAGTATTCCTCAAGAAGGTAATTTATGAGAATCTGGGAATTCCTTATCTGCTTCATAATTAAGTCATGGTCAATGAGACTGATCACTGTTGTTACTCTGAATATGGGACTAACCGAAAGGGCGGAAAGAAAAAAAAAGACACTCTGAAACTATGGGGTTATTCTGAAAACAGCTCCAATTTTTCTTTCTTTTTGATCTACATGGAACGTAATCTCTGAGGAACACATTTCTTACATGTTATAGATGGCTAACATGATAGACATTGGATAAGAAGGCAATTGATATCGAAATCTGTAGTGACTACACCCAACAATTAGCTTGGAAGTTGACGGTTGCAATTCTATTATTTTAATTGATAAAAACTTGAAGTGTGTGTAATAAATATACAGATATTTTTGTTTTTTGAAAAGTGGATAATCAAATATATATTTCTGTATGAAAAATAATGTAAGTAATATATTTTTATATATATTTTGTTTATCTAAATCTTCAATAGATGTCATTGTCACAACAGTTTTCAAAAAAATCATGTCAAATTTTAAGTAATCATTTATACTCTTTATATATTTAATTACATTTTAGTCACTGTCTGCTGGATTGCATACAGTCACGAAGCTCAATACATAGGAAATATGCATTCAATGACAGTTGAACTTTAGTTGCTAGCCACTAGGATCGCTACTATCACAGTCTATTGTTCCTAGTACTCTCAGTTGCTAACCGCTTGGAGCATTGTATCGTGAGAAATGCAAAAAAACACCTCAAGCTTTGTGACTGTGCTATATCTGCGTAAACTGCTTGCTCAATCAAAGTTATTTTGCCACTAGGTGGCAGGCTGTGTCCATCACTATTAACATTATTATCAGTATATGCGAAGTCACTGTCTGCCACCTAGTGGCTACTCGTACATAAGCGTTGATTTGGGCAGGTGGTGTAAGCTGCCAGGAATCGCGAAATTCGAACTGAAATAGTGAAAGTTGATAATTTGTTGTGTTTTACAATAATTATTGTTTTTATTTTTCTAAGTAGTCCTATGCCGTGGCGTCGTGGTCTAAGGCAACCTGCCTAGGACCCGCATTACGGAATGTGCACTGGTTCGAGTCTCCTCATGGGGGAAGAAATTTTCCCACGAAATTTTGGCCAGTGTATGGGACCGGTGCCCACCCAGCATCGTGACGCACTTGGGGAGCTATGATAGGTAGCGATAGGTATATGTACACTTAACGGCAAAAAGAATGAGCCGACTCTTGGTCGATAGAAATGCTAAGTTCTATCGCGCGGTTCACTCGTGTAAACGTAACCCACTGCAAGGCATTGCTGTGATGTCTCTTCATTGAAAGTCGTCCGTCTCTAATGTAGTAAACCTGACGAGCAGTGTGTGCCCCAGTGGTAAGAAGTCTGACATCTGTACCAGAGGTTGTGAGTTCGCTTCCCGGTACGGTAGAATTATTACTTTTTTATTTTAACTTTTACTTAATTTATTAGTTTAAATGTGAAATGGCATTTGTTAACAAACTTCGTTATGCCTGCCTTGTAAAAATATTATTGCTCATCACCTGTGGGCTATTAATAGGTGAGACCTGGCCTGTAAAAACAAAAATACTTGTTTCACATCCTAAAAAACTGGACGCATATAAAACACAAATAAATAATTAAATTAACAAAAACAAACAATTTTTTAATATATTAGCAAAACATGGCCTGTGGTGGGGACTAGTATCTCGTCCACAAACCACCTGCATCAACAACTGCCCTCATTCTGCGCGGCATGGAGTCCACAAGATTATGGAACAGGTCTAAATTCTTAGCCATCTCCTCCCACGCATCTAGAACTCTGTCCCACAATTCCTCAGGTGTCCGAACGGGTGGTTCTTCTGCCCAATTAGAGCGTAGGATCCTTCTGACTGCAGCCCACAAATTTTGAATCGGATTCATATCTGGTGAATTTGGAGGCCAGTCGACTGGGTCGACATCACACCTCCTCGTAAACCATCTTTGAATCCGGTTGGCGGTGTGTATCGGATAATTCTCCTGTTGTATTAACAGATAGCAGTGTTGCTTGAAAGAGAGAGGGAGGTTTGTTATTTATTAGAGTTTGGGCATATTCTAAGAGATATCGCCACATAATTATAGTTTTGCGAGACACATATGATGGCAAATTTGTAATTAAAAAAAGAAGATTGGGGAGATTCGAACCTTGAGTTACTACTATCAACTTGTTCAACAGACCACTGCCGTAATGACTTACGCTACTGTGAACATTAATATCATTTCGGCATAATACGTGGTTTTGCTGTTCATATTCGCACCGGTTGATTTTGTATTTATCAATTTTATTATTATTTCACTCTTCAAGGGCCCTGATGTATCTAGAATCAACCCTCCATTCGATTTTATTACATATTTTAGACTCTTAAACAAAATACAGCAAATTTAAAAAAGGTTTAATTAAGTGTTACCGGGTGAACTATGGCTTTGACGAGACGAGCATGCACAATGTTATGTCTCTGGAACTTAGAAATTGTCGGCCGTCCCATTCTTTTTGCCGCTAAGTGTACATATCAGCGAGAACCTCAATCAGAGTTTTTTTTTTAGTATAAATGTTATATATGACGTAACACAGTAGCTGATTTTGAATTCATTTATTAGCAGTTATTCTTAAAATACTCCAACCTTGTTTGTAAATACTTACTTCTTTTAGCATTCTTAAATAAATTTTTATACATTCTGATTCTGGAATTCCAAAGACGCTTTTTCTTGACTAGTTCCATTGCTGTATCTTCACCTTTCAACACTGCAATAAACAATATTATTATATAAAAATTCAACCAGAATTTCAAATTTCATCATTTAAATATTTCATAATTTTTTTTTTTTTTCCGTTCTACTTTACATTAAAAACTACGAAACATAAAACCACTATTATTTCCACGAACCTAACCCGTAACAATGGAAAATAAAATTACTGGAACAAGCAAATATGTCCAAATCATCAAATGAAAGTGAAAAGGATTTTCAGTCCAGGATAATTAAAATTTCAACAATTTTAGAAATGTTAAATCAAATTTTCAAGCCTCACTATATAAAGAAAAAAAAAATCTAAAGTAGTGGTCAAATTTGTAACCTTTTGGAACAAGACCTACCAAGATTGAAATGAGCTCTCTGGTAACAATTGGATATACTTTGTTACATCACATAATAAATTTCATTCTGTAGGAATTAAAAATCGATAAAAATAAAAAACATGAGCATAACTGAACAACACCATCTAGAAACAAAACAAACTCCAGCAAAGTGATGTTACATATTTTGGGCCAATGAAACGCAATAAATCCTAAACTTTTTGTAGCAAAGTTAGCCTATATAGGCCTACCAATTTACTGTAAGTTCATCATTATTCGAGTGCACATAGAAGGAGAGCTAAGATTGTAATGAAATCGTAGATAAATATAGACAACATAAACAGAATGCACTAATTAGAATCAGAAACTTCATTTTAGAGTCCTGAAGATGAAAGATATACTAGAAAGCAGTGGCATAGCATGAAACTTTGAGCAGGGGAAGCTAATTCAAGTTGTCTTTCATACAATATGAGAAAACGTATTACAAAAACATACTCTTAAAATAAATAGTAGTCAATGTCAGGTCAGCAGTCGAAGATTGGTTGGAACCTCGTAACACCAATAAGGCATGACCTCAAATGGTACATGGTAAAATATGATTTCACGGTTTACACATATCTCTAACAAATAGACATGTACTAGTATACGTATAACATTAGCTCACTCCCTGTCATAGTTAGAGAAATCACAATATTAATGGTCAACAGATACAGTACATACTGTAAGTATGCGTCTATGTTTTGGTTATGTCCTTCATTGACAGCAAGGGAGTCGGTCATTTGTTTTTTAGATCACACTTTTGTTCGTAAGTCAGTCTTGATAATAGAATTGTCCTAAAAAATTCAAGTAAATTGGTGTCAGGAACTGTTATTTCACTCATTATTTATTATATCAGCCACAATACAAACTAACACTTCAACTGAACACAAATGACGAAAAGGGATAACTCGGAAACTACTTATTTTCAATGTCAAAGCTAGCTTCTTGCGAGCCTTGCAACCAGGATAGTTTAGTTAGAAAGGGATGGAAAATCTGCGGGTTGGATTACACGGAAGAATGAGTGTAAGAAACTAGTCTGCTTGGAAGCTGGTGTGTGCAGGCTTCTTGTTTACTGCTGCATCACAAATCATCCTAACCTGCTGCATCACAATATTTAACGCGTAAATATAGATTCTATTAAAATTAATAAATAATTTTGTCCATAAACTGCAGGTTTATTATGAAATTATTATTAACTGGGGAAGCTGAGCTTTTTAGCTTACATTGACGCTACACCACTGCTAGAAAGAATGATGAAAAGAATGTAAAGTTAGTCATCTGCACCTTTGTCTAAATCCAGATTGGTTAGTAAGTCCTATATTTTTATAGTGCCATAAAAATACTGAAATTTAGAAAAATGATGATTTACCAAAAGCAGTCAAGGTCAATCTATGAAGAGCTAGTAAAGATAACGAGAGTTTCATTTGAAAACATTGAAGAATTGAAATAGAATATAGGTGATAAAGCATTTCATTGAAATTTGAAATGTTACATGAAATTGTACAGAGACATTATTATGACATGAGGCGAGACAACAGCGGAGTACTGGTGGCCCACCCCCTGCATGGTCTGCAATACGTGGGCTGTTAGACGCTGTAGTCACGGGTTGTGTGACAAAAGTCTTGATTTTTCAAGGGTACAAAGTTTAGTGATTGTGTATTTAGGTAATGCCTACCAACAAATTCTGTGCAATTAATGGACATCACATTACTGGGCCTTTTTTTTACACAATTAACAGTGAAAAGTATCTCCAGTTAATTTATCGACCCCTTCTTTGATGAACTTACATATGCAGAACGATTGTCAGTCTATTTCCAACAAAATTCCATCACTGCTCACACAGCTGCCGTGTCAATGAAGGAATTATGGCGTATTTCTGGTACGAGGCTAATGGGCTAAGTAATTTTTGTGGGCTCCATGAATCCCAGATCTAACACCCTATGATTTGTATTTATAGGAAGAACTAAAAGTTAAGGTTTATAGGTTAAATCCTCATTCTACAGATGAACTAAAAGACTATATACGAGAATAAATCCAGGCTATCAATGATGTGGAAATCCAGAGTGCTATTCATTCGTTTATCAAAAGAAGTCAGTTGTGTGTGACGACAAATGGGGGCCATTTTCAACAACGAATGTGAGCGTGGTAAGTCCAAATTATTGAACATTTATTGTTAGTACTGGTATGTATTGTAGAAGTGCCGGAAAAATGGTTACGAGCTCATCGGAAACCACGCTAGCAGTGGACCACGAGTCATCCGCTGTTTTCTCGCCTCACATCATAATGTCTCTGAAAAATGCTTCAGTGCCACTCCATAGCATCATGACTAGGCATCAGCATTTATGAGATTCAGCTATCATGCATGGTTCATTATTTTAATTTTACATTTTGTTACGTCGGAAAATCTGAAAGTACAAATCGTAGGGGAAAATTTCAGTATTCGGATTCCTCACTGACAATTATATCTTAGAATATTAAAAAAGGGAAGATTTGTCTGCATCATCATGCTTACGAAAAGGCACTTTTCAGTGCCAATCATCTCTGGTTTACCTATTTCAGAAGTAGCAGCTGGAGGTAAGAATGGTAACGGATGCTCACAGGTGTATGAGAAACCAACTGAACCTCCCTCATCTTCTTCTAATATTTCACTATTTAGGTTATGGCCGGGCACTAAATAATGTGGATAGTTTATAACAATTGCAACATTACATTTCTTCAACACTTCTGTCATGTTGATAATACAATTATTATAGCGAAACAGAATAAAATGAAGTGTTCTTAAAAGTAATTTCATACTCCTGGCTTAATCATTATTAATGTTAACACACACAAAGGACACGGTAGTGCCTTCCTACGCTTCCCTTGAACACAGCCAGTGTTGCCAACAATTGTCGCCTAAAAATCGCCAAATAAAATGTAGCTAAATTAAATTTACAAGTATCTAAAGAAACGAGTAAGATTAATAATAAAAATGTATTGTAACTTTTAGAGAGATATAAACTATCCACATCATTCTCTTCTACTGTAGCTGCTGACGTGGAAGACAAGAATTCATATAGGCCGGAACATGTCAACGGACCAGACTACTGGTTCAAGAAATAAATTGTTAAGTGTTCTACTTTCTTTGAACGAGATGACAGTATGAAATTTTCGCAAAATCTTTCTAGCGTAGCAAATTCAACAACTCGTACAATCGCCAATGAACCTTTCAGTTGTTTCTATTTCGCTGCAGCGTGAGATATCCACCGGTCCGATAGAACGCGGCTAAATCTCAACCATAGACTTAACGATTACCAGACCTGTGGAGTCCAGTCTTGCCAACTCGATTCTTAAAAATCCGCTGTAAAGTCTTGCAGAAACGCTAAATCCCTATATCAGCAATACAAATTTCATAAAGTCCAAACATTTTACTTCGTGGTACATTAAATTATATCTTCCTTTTCTCTCTAGATCCTCTATTTCTTCACATTTCTGTTTCATCCAGACTTTCTTCGTCTTATTAGTTTCTCTTCTTCGTTCGTTGTTTAGTTTCCTGTAGTTCCTTCTTCCTTCTTGTGTGTTGTTATCCATTTTCTCCTTCCCTTCATTTTCTCTAGTTTCCCTGTGACCCAACGTTTCTTAATACTCATACTTCCTCTCTATCCTATTGTTTCTTCTGTTAGGTATCTGTATTGTAGCTATTTGGATGCGTCCAGTACTCATTACTATTATCAGGTGTGGATTTTAATTTAGGGGCTTTCTCTTGAAAATTAATTTCAAATTTTCTTGTTTTCTCTTCAAAGCTACCCTTAATAGAAAGTAATTTATTTACAATTCTGCACATTCAGTGGACAAGTTATTGTATCACACTAGCCAAAATCTCTTTTCAAAAGTCTTCTAGGACACCAAGTGTTTTTTGAAGGTTTGACACACGTTGTGCATTTGGCAATCCAGTTCCTCCCATAAATAATTTTATTGGATTTAGATTCAGTGACTGGGAAGGCCATTTCATGATATTCTGCTATTTCCTTGATACCTTAATTGCTTGGTCGAGCTGTACAGCACATTCAGCTAACTGACGTCGATTCATTGGTGACCTGCTGTATAAAGTGTATAGCTTGTCCAAGACTATTTGAAAATGACTGACACCACCTACTTCATCAATGGCATCAGCTAAAGTTAATTCTAGTCGATGATTCATACCGTTGCTTATTAAATGCTTTGTACAATAATTTATGGTCAATAGACGTAATTTCAAAACTTCTCCGTCTCAATTATATTAAAATGAATGGCTGTCATTCTTGATATTAGAAGATATTATATTATAAACTAAGGTACCACCTTCCTGTTGTTCAATTCATAAACCGTACCTTTTTGGAAAAAATGAAAGAAACTTAATATATTTTACATGAACACTGTAGTCTATCCTTTTCACGTATTTATTATTATTATTATTATTATTATTATTATTATTATTATTATTATTATTATTATTATTCCAATGAATTAAGGTACTGTATTTATTATCTTCCATTTCCCTGACTTCATAAATTCATCATTTGTAAGTGGGCCTAACTTATCCCTTTCTTTTTTTAAAATATATTGACGTTGAAGTGTTACAATTTTTACTAATGCAAACAGCAGTGAATTACCTACCGGTAATACAGTGTTATTTCCAGTTGGCTTGTGAACATTCACATTCTACATTAGAAACATGACAGAAGTATCGTTGAATTGCTTTTTGATATGCGTACAATTCGTTTCCTCTCTATTGCATATATGTTTAGGTGTTCTCACTGGAAAACACGGAGTTTCTAAGTTAATGTCTGCAACTTTGAGCGACTGTCCTTGAGCTTCATTTTAATATGGCCGTTACAAATGCTAGTCACACTGAAATTGCAATTGCTTGAAATCGAAAGGCATGTTAGTGTGTACCATAGAAATAAGTGGGATAAAATATCTTCTCCTTTCGTTTTGCTAGTTAATATTGTCACTTTCGTTATGTTTTACATGGGTTTTTTCACACCAATTCTTGTTCCATTGCATAAGTTTGGTGGGTCAATATTTCACAATGGTACTAATGGTGATTCAATATTAAGTATTGGATGCGTAAAGATACTTACTGTATGAATTTTTTAGATTTTGGCCTTCATGATGTATCAATAATGTTATTTAATTTTGTATTATTTTTTATATGGTCTCGTAAAAGTCGGTGTTGAATACAACAGACAATTGACTGTAGAGGATTGGATTTCAATATTATAAATGAATGTTTTATGATGTTTAATTTTTATATTTTTAATTAATTTAACGTTAATTTGTACGATTTTAATGTAGCCTATGTTCTTCTCCTGGTTATGAAGGTTAAATGTGGAAACTTTGGCAAATATCGGTCAAAGCGAGTAGATATGTATAAGTTCCTACCTACATACATACATACAGCACATACCGGTACATACATAGTCACACTGACTTTTATATAACAAGATAACAGACTGTTATGGAGGAACTTATTGTTTGTTGCTGTATATTTAGACTGTAACTTTGAAATGAAGTAGTCTCAAGAAAAGTATCACAGGACAATTCAGTATTATTTTAATCTATACCGGTACATTACATTGCTAAAATGTACAGGCTACACTTATTTATGAAACACTCTGTATACAGTGTAAAGGAGAAATTTATTTTACAACAAATCAAAGTGTAATAATAAATTATTTTCGCCTGAATTCTTGTTACTTGGTAACACGAAGTTCTTTATAAATTATGAAGACTTCTCTTGGTATATTGGCTTATTATATCTAGGTACCAAAGTATAATTAATAAAACAACACGTGTTAATATGCAGATGGAAAGTCAACCAACTTGTCGGCTTTCAGAGCCGAAAAGTAAGCAGAGATCACGTCTAGACAACTGGCCTGATAACAAGTACAACCCTGGTGTTCTTGTTGGAAATTGGTTTGAAGAACAGGGCAGATACTTGCAACCTAAACTTCAACATAAGACTATATATGCCACTGACTATGTGAAGGCTCATCCATCTCTCAGTCTGCAGCATAACTTTTTAGCAGACAGGATAATCGAAAATCAGGTTAGTCTTCCTTGCTAATATTGCACGATTAAAAGTAACTAATTAAGGAGTGATGATTTGAAGGAGCATTTTTTAAATAATCTAAGATTCTGAATAGGATAAGGTTACCAGATTTCATTTACAATTTCCGGGGACAGATATCGACATACAAAAATTACTTTTAACATTTCTCTTGATTGCCATTCACTTATATTTTTCTTACGCGATTAAAAAATTTAAAATACCGGTACTTATCATTCCAAACTACTCTTTTTTTTTTTTCGGAAGAGTGAATTTTTTTAAGCAGATATTCTCTAGATTCCAGTTTTTGAGCAAATTCCTGACTGGTCATGTTGAAGTTGGTTAAGGTACCAAGCAAAGCTCAAACAGTTTCTACATTCATTCTGAATTTTTGGGATATCCACATGAAGCATTACTTCCAGGACACAGAGATAGTTCAATCAACAGGGAATCATTTTCTCAAGAAAAAAAAAAAAAATCACTCCATTTTGAGCAAAGGGTAGCATTTTTTTCATTCCACTTTGTCATTTTCTATGAAGCCACATACTTCTTCAAGCAAGAAATTTCATCAAATAAATTATCTTCATTAAGGTGAAGTATATCTACATTTGAAGAAAAATAATGGACTGTCTCTTCAAATTTTTCTCTTTCTAGAGGATGTTTCAGCAATATACGAGCATCATTTCATAAGTCATGGCAATTATATTACAGCCAATAAAGCTGCAGAAATAGAAATTCACTCACTATATACGAATATACGATTGAAGGTCACTGGAATATGGTTTGTAATGCTAGTACCAAATTGGGTCCGGGTACGGGAGGAAATGAGTAAAGGAAATTGAAAGATGCGTAAATGGAAATCATTGTTTTAAAATAACTACTGAAGCTTTCCTGGTGACGTGATAACTCAAAATTTTCTCGGGCTTCCAGCCAGGTCATAAGTTGGTGATCCACCGATGTTTCGAGGATGTTCAACTTCCTCATCTTCGGGCTTCCAGCCAGGTCATAAGTTGGTGATCCACCGATGTTTCGAGGATGTTCATCTTCCTCATCTTCGGGCTTCCAGCCAGGTCATAAGTTGGTGATCCACTGACGTTTCGAGGATGTTCATCTTCCTCATCTTCGGGCTTCCAGCCAGGTCATAAGTTGGTGATCCACCGATGTTTCGAGGATGTTCATCTTCCTCATCTTCGGGCTTCCAGCCAGGTCATAAGTTGGTGATCCACTGACGTTTCGAGGATGTTCATCTTCCTCATCTTCGGGCTTCCAGCCAGGTCATAAGTTGGTGATCCACCGATGTTTCGAGGATGTTCATCTTCCTCATCTTCGGGCTTCCAGCCAGGTCATAAGTTGGTGATCCACTGACGTTTCGAGGATGTTCATCTTCCTCATCTTCGGGCTTCCAGCCAGGTCATAAGTTGGTGATCCACCGATGTTTCGAGGATGTTCATCTTCCTCATCTCAGGGTTAAATGATATCTAGGTGTACCCAGCTCCTTAATTTATAGTGCCAGAGGGAGGGGGCAGCCGAGGAGCTGTGCGCTGATTGGCTCTCATTGGTGCAGACCACGGCGTGAACGCGGCCGAGTGTCGTCTTGCTTTGTGCTTTTCGGCTGATTGACCGCGGGTCTCACGATGGGCTCGGCGGACGAGTTCTCATGTGTCCTTCGCTGATGACAGCCCGTCGTCTGGGCGTTGAGAAATTTAATAGCCGGTGCCCACGCCGCGCTTAGTTGGAGACCCAAGTCCTGATTCAGGTTACCGCGTTCCGCTGCTATGGCCAAGATTTCCTTTACTCTTCTATCCCAATAGCCCGAACACTTCGCCAGGACCTCGGTGTTATTTAATAAGCACCAATAAGAGCCAATCAGCGCACAGCTCCTCGGCTGCCCCCTCCCTCTGGCACTATAAATTAAGGAGCTGGGTACTCCTAGATATCATTCAACCTGAAGATGAGGAAGATGAACATCCTCGAAACGTCGGTGGATCACCAACTTATGACCTGGCTGGAAGCTCGAGAAAATTTCGAATTATGTTCATCTTCCTCATCTTCAAAACGTTGTTAAGATGTCCTCCCTGTTTGCAAACTGCTTCCCACACAGCGGCTTCAATTACGGAATGAGATGAAAGTCGCATGGACTGAGATCAGGCGAGTAGGGAGGATGTTACAAGATCTCTCACTCCCATTGCTGCAGGAGGTGCAGTGCGGGCTGTTGCTTTATTATGGAGGATTATGGCATTGTACAGCAGTGCTGGACGTGTCCTCCGATTTGTATGACGCAGATGGTACATCAGGAATGATATGTAGCATTGGGGATTGATAGTGTGGCTTGTAGCTCAGAATGACACTGACGAACATTTCTGCCACGAAGAACTGCAATTTTCACATATGACCGCCATTCAACTTTACTTACATCCATCTTGGAGCACAACCTCTAGCATACTAACTTTTGTGTATGCTGTCAACTAGCCACCAATGCACCCAGACACAATCTGACGGTAGCATCCAGTACAGTGTACAACAGGTTTTCAAACGTATATACTGAACTAACCACATTTTCGGTTATTCAGAAGATACAGTAGCATGCAAATTAATCCGAACACGACATATTTTTACATTTTCTGTCATTGTTGGCCTCACAGCTGCTCATACCACTTTAATCGACATCTGTAGTACGTGTAATTCCATTGTTGAAGGTCTGTCGTTATTATTGTTTTTATAATATGTGACATTTTGCCTGTTGTTTTGTACTTATAAGCATTTCAGTTGTGTTGAAGACTTAAAACTGCAATCCTGTGTACATTCTGTCGTCTTCACAAATGGATACAACTCCATGAAAACAGTCTAAAATTATAACATTAGCAGAGCATTCTTCTATGACACAGAGGCAAATTGCTGCAGAATGTCACATCGGTTTGGCTACTGTTAATTTGATCATAAAACGATACAGGGAGACTGGATCCATCACACCCCAGAAAAAAAAAGGAAACTGTGGCCAGAAAAGGAAGACTTCATCTGCAGATGATCGTTTAATTGTCAGGAAAAGTAAATTAAATCCTAGACTAACTGCTGTCGACTTAACCCGCGAGTTAATGGCTACCACTGGGGCGAATATTCACGTCACAACAGTGCGGCGTAGGCTTTTGGAAGCTGGACGAAGGGCTCGTAAGCCTATTAAGTAGCAACTGCTAACCCCTGTTATGTGCAAAAAACGCTTAATGTGGGCAAAATTACATCAACACTGGACAGTGAATGACTGGAAGAATGTACTTTTTTCCGATGAGTCTCATTTCGAGGTCCACGGCCACTGTGTTTATTACGTACGGAAAGGATCCGAAAAAGTAACAGCAGCTCATCTCCAACAAGCACCCAAATACCCCCCTAAAGTAATGTTTTGGGGTTGTTTTACACATGAAGGGCCTGGAGCATTAATACCTATCAAGGGAATGATGAATTCTGACAAATATATTCACTTATTGGAAACCAGAATCGTACCCCAGCTGCAAAAATCATTTCTGGATGGCAGAGGTGTGTTCCAACAAGACCTGGCACCATGCCATTCGTCTCGAAAAACTACAGAATTCTTCAACAAGAAGAATATTCAGGTACTCCCCTGGCCAGGCAACTCACCCGACATCAACCCCATTGAGAACGTGTGGTCAATTTGCAAAAGAAGAATGCAAAAAATGGATTGTTCTACAAAGGAGAAGATGATTTCTGCCCTCATTGGTGTATGATTTCGCGATGAAGAAATGAAGAATATTTGTGGGAAATTAGTGGAATCCATGCCAAATCGTCTCAGAGCTGTTATTAGGAACAAGGGAGGCCACATAGATTACTGAGGTATGTCTTAGATCCTTTTTTTATCCCGTTTGAGTGTTTTTGCATAAGTAATTATGTTGTTCGGATTAATTTGCACGCTACTGTAAATAAAAGGGCGAGTGAGTCAGAGTGGATCAGTAGCGACAGAGCAAGCCAGCCTTGGGCAGCAAACGAGGTGGACCTGAGTTCGAGTTAGTCTTCGGAGCAGTTAG
>NC_091129.1:160748614-160816114 GCF_040183065.1 Periplaneta americana
CTTACTTACAAATGGCTTTTAAGGAACCCGAAGGTTCATTGCCGCCCTCACATAAGCCCGCCAGCGGTCCCTATCCTGTGCAAGATTAATCCAGTCTCTATCATCATACCCCACCTCCCTCAAATCCATTTTAATATTATCCTCCCATCTACGTCTCGGCCTCCCTAAAGGTCTTTTTCCCTCCGGTCTCCCAACTAACACTCTATATGCATTTCTGGATTCGCCCATACGTGCTACATGCCCTGCCCATCTCAAACGTCTGGATTTCAAGTTCCTAATTATGTCAGGTGAAGAATACAATGCGTGCAGTTCTGTGTTGTGTAACTTTCTCCATTCTCCTGTAACTTCATCCCGCTTAGCCCCAAATATTTTCCTAAGCACCTTATTCTCAAACACTCTTAACCTATGTTCCTCTCTCAGAGTGAGAGTCCAAGTTTCACAGCCATATAGAACAACCGGTAATATAACTGTTTTATAAATTCTAACTTTCAGATTTTTGGACAGCAGACTGGATGATAAGAGCTTCTCAACCGAATAATAACAGGCATTTCCCATATTTATTCTGCGTTTAATTTCCTCCCGAGTGTCATTTACATTTGTTACTGTTGCTCCAAGATATTTGAATTTTTCCACCTCTTCGAAGGATAAATCTCCAATATTTATATTTCCATTTCGTACAATATTCCCGTCACGAGACATAATCATATACTTTGTCTTTTCGGGATTTACTTCCAAACCGATCGCTTTACTTGCTTCAAGTAAAATTTCCGTGTTTTCCCTAACCGTTTGTGTATTTTCTCCTAACATATTCACGTCATCTGCATAGACAAGAAGCTGATGTAGCCCGTTCAATTCCAAACCCTGCCTGTTATCCTGAACTTTCCTAATGGCATATTCTAAAGCGAAGTTAAAAAGTAAAGGTGATAGTGCATCTCCCTGCTTTAGCCCGCAGTGAATTGGAAAAGGATCAGATAGAAACTGACCTATACGGACTCTGCTGTATGTTTCACTGAGACACATTTTAATTAATCGAACTAGTTTCTTGGGAATACCAAATTCAATAAGAATATCACTTAAAATAACATTTGAAATAAATCTAATTTGTATCTTAAACCTAAGTTCGAACTAAAACCCACGAGTATGATATGTTCATATCTGCACAAGTACCTTTCAGCACTACACTCATTTCGCTGTCAACTCACTCACTGCACTGGAACTACGTCACATTTCACTGATTCTATCCTGATTTCACTAACACTTCAAAAACATTTCACTGTTCAAATACTTTGCACTGCCACTATAAACCATAAAGCTTCACTGACAGGAACACATTTCACTTACACAACATACTTCACTGACACAACATAATTCTTCACTGATACAACACTTCAATAACAAAATATTATTTATACCCTTTAAATTCTGTGTATAATTACCGTCTATTAGTAAAGTCCTTAAGCCTATTTTTAAATACATTTTTGGTTGTTGGTAAAGCCTTCAGTAAGTCTGCAGGTAAAGCATTCCAGTCCCTGATAGTACGATTGAGAAAAGAAAACTTTCCAGTGTCCGTCCTCTGCCTTCTTTCTCTCAATTTATATGAGTGGTCGTTCCTTGAAGAGAAATTTGGCGGCTATCAATACATCTGTGAAGTTTGGAGAGCTTATAAAGAAGGGGTTAGATGGCAACATAAAGACCTGTCAGAAGTTGCTTTGAAGTAACTAACAATCCTGGATCTTCAGCCTAACTTGAAATACCTTTCTCTAATTGGTCCTAAATCATACCACAAGAAACCGGCTCAGTTTCGAATGTTCCAATAAACTGCTTCAAACAGATTCACTGGACAACAGCCAAAAAGTTACGGAAACAAAATAAGCTATTTCTGACTAATTTTGTACGACTAATGACGAATATGCCAGTAAAAACGGACGCAGTGGTCTGGTTTTCAATGTATAGCACATCTCTGGGATTACTCATTTCAGAAAAAGCGTCTGCGGTTTCTCGGTCAGGGTTACTGTAAATTCCTTACACATGAGATGTGGAGATGGATTTGTTGTTTGCTTGTAAAAGGTTGGTTTAGTTAGATACAAGACGTTGCTGAGTGGAGACCAGTTTTCGTCTTTCTTTTGAAGTTGTTGTTGTTGTCTAGTGCCTTACATCTGGCAATGAAGCCATTAGCAGTCGTGCTTTCCAATACTTTTGAACTGTAGTTTCTTCTGATCTTAATGCTTCACAGGTCTTCAAGTGGTCTTCATTCATTTCTGCTGGATTGTTACACAGGACACATATGGGTGAAGCTGAGATACCTATTCTGTAGAGATGACTTGCTAGACAGTCATGATTTGTCAATAGTCTGAAGGCTGCAACTGCTGTTTTCCTTGGTCTCTGGGGGATTATATCTGGGTTGGAAAGTAGTGTAATCCATTTTTTGTCTTTAGCAGTTGATTCTATTTCTTGTAGGTATGAATGAGAAAATTTTGTAGTGATCAAGCGTTTTATTGAGGAATATGAGAAATTAAATTTAGGCTTTTGTTTTATTGTTGTGCCTTTCTTGGCAAGTGTATCTGCGGTTTCATTCCCCATGACTCCACAGTGTGCTGGAATCCATTGGAGATGGACAATCTTATTAACTTTTTGGAGTTGTGTTTTGAAGTAAATTCATAAAATTTTTGTAGTGCCGTGCTTAACCATATATGTCTCTTTTGCCAGCAGAATGTTTTAATTCTGCACAGTGATAAGCCATTAATATCCAACACACCAGAACAATGAAGGCTATTTTAGATGTTTCCACGCAGAGCATATGAAAGAGACATGTCAAAATATGAGAGATTTTTTTTTAAAGATAGTTGCGATTCTTCTTGGCTGTACTGTAAGAATAGCATATCAATATGTAATGCTTAGATAAAATGGCTTAACCCTCATTCTTTTAAATTTGACTTTTTACCTGTTGTTGTTTAGTCAACTATCCAAAGACAGGTCTGAACCTCACAAGTGATTCCAAGAAGGTACCACTTATAAGGCAACTCGGCCAGGAGATAATGGGGTAGGGTGGCTAATTCCTTTCCCCCCTCCATTGCATACATCGCCGACTAGCTACATATTACACTAGTCAGACTTCAGATGCATACAAACAATATTGTTCTTCCTCTGACATATCATCAAGTAGATAAAACAACATAATTATTAGGTATAAAAAAGTATTGGCTTTACGGATCTTGCCTAGTACACTGTAGAAGCTATGTGGTAGATAGGTGTTTTTTTATGGCAACTGATCATTTGATGGAGTAGCCCCTTATGCTCAATGTCTTTTTCTTAACATGGAATCGTCGTGTTAAAATTTAATTTTTGTTGGTCCTGAAAGATTTTTCTTTTGTGAGCTAAGCCACTGTACCTAAACACCATTGATATCTTCTACTGTGACTCTTTGACTGTTCATTTCTTATTGATTATATAGTACAATATCGGAAATGCAGTAAATAAAAATGTAACAAGATGAGAGTTCTTAAAATGTACAAAAGAAGGATGTGTTTTTTTTGTAGGTTATTTTACGACGCTTTATCAACATCTAGGTTATTTAGCGTCTGAATGAGATGAAGGTGATAATGCCGGTGAAATGAGTCCGGGGTCCAACACCGAAAGTTACCCAGCATTTGCTCATATTGGGTTGAGGGAAAACCCCAGAAAAAACCTCAACCAGGTAACTTGCCCCAACCAGGAATCGAACCCAGGCCACCTGGTTTCGCGGCTAGACGCGCTAACCGTGAAGGATGTGTTACAATGAATGGAAATCATACTGGGCATTTGCTTTGATGTTGATGAACAAGCAACATATTTCAGATGATATTAAGTTTAGGATCCATGTTCATTACTTTTTCTTTTGTTTTTGATAAATACTATAGTCGCATTGCTGTTATTTCCAGTGTGACTCCTCCTCTTTGCTTACGCCTTAGGAAGTGAAGGGTCTATAAAGTCTAGGTAGGTAGTATCATTCGCAATTTCTGTTCTTTCGTTGCTGAGCTACCAGATGAGGAATCTATTTTCCACACCATTAAACATTATGTCATAGCTCCTATGATAATAAATCAAATGCACTGTAATTGAGCAGCAAAAAAGTCTTCGTATGCTTTCTGCGAACACCAATGAAAGAGCCAAAATGACGGAAGTATTTTATGCTCGACCATGCCGAAATGTAGTAATTATACACCTGGTAGCAGACCTTTAATGCATGTCATTAAAGTACACCTACTCATTAAAGGTCAGGTCTTTCAGCCAATGACGACTCAGGTTACAACTGTTCAGCCAATGACAGGTCAGCTTTGTACCGTTATAAAACCGCAAGTATCGATTATTCTCGGATATGCAATCGAAAGAGAATTAGCGAAAAGTCACGGAGGCTGGAAATCCAACACTGTCGCAGAAGGTTATGTTCTGTTACTATAATAATTAGCGTTAATTGTAAATAATATTCAAATAAATTCAATTTGTCATCTCGTTTTTCAATGTCTAATTTAATTTTAATGCTATCTCTGTAAGTTCTTATGGCCTAGCAAGGTCAATGTGGACATCTGTTCCTCGGAAAAAATCAATACTTTCACGTCTGCGCACATCTCACAACATACGGGACATTGCTCCAGGTCAGATACAATAAAATTAATAATATCAAGTTAGAAATATGGTCGAGCATAAAAAGTCGTATGAAACTCGCTTGCGCTCGTTTCATAAATATCCATACTCACTTCTTAATTACCTTCATTATAGGCTCGTTGCATAATGTACTATATCGAGCCTTAGGAAATGCATAATGTCATCAGCAGCGAATCACAAGATGCATAAGTTTAAATGCAGCCGACCTGCAACATGATTGGCTGCCAGAAATAAGAGCGACAGGACTATACAACGCTTTCTTTTAATGGAAACCACAATGAGAATTTCCTACGATAGTGATGAACAAGTACTTATATCTC
The DNA here is from genome assembly GCF_040183065.1 of Periplaneta americana. Taxonomy (NCBI): domain Eukaryota; kingdom Metazoa; phylum Arthropoda; class Insecta; order Blattodea; family Blattidae; genus Periplaneta; species Periplaneta americana. Next base: position 160,753,576 of record NC_091129.1, read on the forward strand.
GAAAGTATTAATGACCCATGTTTACTAGATTTTGTTTTCTTGTTTTGATGAAGGCTACCATCTCTCAAAATACGGGGGGGGGGGGGGGGGGGACACACACACAAAACATTTTGTATAATTTAACATTAAGACAATTAATTCATGAATAAAATACCGGTATCTTTCAAAAGGTATAAAGAGTATGGGTTATGTAAAAACAATTTCGTTTATCATAGTAGTCATTTATTTGCAAAATGAGACATGCCTTTATCTTCAAGTAATGTAATATTTTTTACACTTTACTCTTGAATGCAGTACATCTATAATAATTCACAACAATTAATGCTGAATGCAGGAACACAACATAAAAATCCATAATTTTACAACACTAAAACAGTTTGATATGACAAAACATTTTACCTGTGGCAGTGTTAGTAATGTTATAATGTAAACATATTTATCAGGCATGGGCATCTATGTCTCTCAAAGTATCTCATCTACTCACTGAAATCCTAATACTGTCCACTTTAGTAAATATTGTAATTTGTATTCATATCACTCCATTTTACACACAATGTTAATAACTTTCTTTTACCCATGTCTGATATTTAACAATCAATTAATATAACTAGTTATTCTTTAGAATAATGCATTTTCTGTGACGTTTGGAATGTCCAAAGAGAAAATAAAACCCGCATAAGCCAGGTACATCAAGATGCTATCATTTACCAAAAAATACTGATTGTCAGAAATATATGATTATTCCATACACCTATATTTTGAGCCATAGTTCTTTTTCACTAATCCCTTGTTCTTTTATAATCCATAATGAAATGACTATGTAACCGCAGATTTCTACTTGGGCTACTACACAATTTAAAATTACTTTTAGGCCCTAGATGGTCAGATTACTTTTTTCTGGAATGATAAAATATGGTTAATAAAATTTAAGATGCTCTTCATTTTAAAAGAAAACTTGCTAATATAATAAGTTTTAGTTTGCACTTGAAAAATATCAAATACTCTTGAATGTTCTATATCAGCGATCACTTTCTGCAAGATATTGCCTTAACCCTGTAACTTATATTATGACAAAAAATTTATTGGTTTATTATGCTTAAGAATTGTTTCATCATATAGTTGACAGTGTATACTTAGATATAATTTATTGCATTTAAAATGTCCAGCTTCTGTAAGCAAATGAAGTATTTTTAACAATGACTTGAATGCAAGCTTTGTTTTATACTTGGTATACATGTTAGTTTTATACCTGAATATTATTGTCAAAAGAATAAATTCGTAGTATAAGAAACCATTTTTGCATATCCGTCTGGATCAAACAACTTTCTCATTCACATGGAATATTAATACGAAATTTAACAGTTATTCCATTACAACACTGATTCTTTCTACCTTTGGTTGACTAATTTAAGATCATTTATTTATATTTATTGAAAAATACTACCATACTGAGCAGCAATGAAGTGGCACTTACGAAAACATGTCTACTGCTAAAGTAAAGTGAGTCTAATGCACCTACTATTTTTTTAAGTTTGGTATTTTAAATATGTGGTGATAACAGGAACATGGTTTTGTTGTAACAATAATAGTGGAAGGAAAAGGAGGTATAAATAACAACTGGCACACGAAAGAATAATTCAAATGAAAGATCGGACATTACAAAATGGAAAAGACATGCTGGTATGGCCATGACAGAGGCCAACAAATGAAAGAAAAATAGTCGCCCAAAGAAGAATGATTATAAGGGTCAAAAGTATCCACGAACTCCAGAAATTCATAAAGACAGATAAGAATAGAATTGGGATACCAGATGATGATGTTGGGGTGTACTATAAGCAGTAACATGAGCTGCTGCCAGGAAGTCAAAAGGAGAATAGCAATGGCAAAAAAAAGCTTTTAATAGAAACAGGAGCAACTTCTGTGGATCTCTGAAAAAAGAACTAAGGAAGAGACTAGTGAAGTGCTTTGTAGGGAGTATAGCATTGTATGAGGCAGAAACATGGACATTATGACGAAGTGAAGAGAAATGACAAGAAGCATTTGAAATGTAGATATGGAGGAGGATGGAGCATGTGAAATGGACAGACAGAATAAGAAACGAAGCAGTGGGTGGAGAAAGAATGATGCTGGAACTGATGAGGAAGAGGAACAGGAATTGGTTGGGTCACTGGCTGAGAAGAAACTGCCTTCTGAAGGATGCACTGGAAAGAATAGTGAACAGGAGAAGAATTTGGGGCAGAAGAAGATATCAGATGACAGACGACATTAAGATATATGGAGACTAAGAGGAAGGCAGAAAATAGGAAAGACTGGAGAATGCTGGGTTTGCTGTGAAAGACCTGGCCTTGGGCAGAGCACTGTGAATGAATGATGATGGTTGTCACAGAGTCAAGTACAGATATAAAACTGTAAATTTAAAAACTCACGAGCATATTTTTATTCTCATCAGCACATGGCTACTTTTATAAGAAAGCTAAATTAATGAGCCAAAGTTTGGGTGATTATCAACCAGACAAACAGTACCATTCCTTTGTAAAGTTGTTTTTTATTATGCCAGTTCAGAATTATGGTAACGGTATTAGTAATCATGAAACAATATTTCAGACAGGTCCTACTTATAATATACAAATCCAGATTATAAAAATATTCAGGCAATATTTAAACTATAGGTAATGTATGTTACAGTTATATGTAAGTATGAGAAAAAGTTTTCGGACTACAACAAATCATCTATGTTTAAATTAGCGACCGTCCCCGATTATTAGATCTATATTGCAGACCTCAAAAAAGGGTGATCTTTTTCCCCTGTAACTACGTTCTTTATCTCCCATTAAATTACAGAATGAAACTGAATTCGCACGTCATAATAAATATATAGCTATACATAAGAAATACATTTTGAAAAAAAAAAAGTTCTATAGAATAACTAGTTAGTGCTATTACATACACGATCAAAAGAAAATGTACACACACACACACACATTTTGTATTTTAATAGTCCAACAATTATATTATATTATGTTACAATTTTTAATCATATTAATTATCTCAATTCCTTGGCATTGTTCATCTGTACAATTCACTTACCAAGTACCACATTATCAGTCATATAAGTCTCACTTAGTCACATTTTATATCACATACTGTATGTAATTTACAAGTAATAAAGGAAGTAAGTTCATTGCATTCTGTACATATAAAAAGTGCTTCGCCAATTCTCCGACCTAATAATTTAGCTCTAATTGTAAAAATATAATCAACTTTCCAACAATTTTATAATTTATACTGGATATTTTTAATACTGCAATGTATTGAAAGCAATATGTGAAAAAATTTGTAACAGAAGCACATGTAAAATTTCACCCCATTATCAGCAGACACCTTTATTCACAGAATAAAATAAAATAAAATAAAATTTCGAAAAAAGAAATGTCAATAATTCAAGATTATAAAGTGCATTATCCAACTGTTGCTTGATCAAATAGAACTAACCTGTCATCAGAAAACTTTACTCTCTGAAGATTCTGACAATACCTTACATTGTCTCAAAGGAAGCCCAGTTTCTCTAATTTAATTAATAATCATGCCTTAAAATAAGTTTGAAGGGTAATGCCAAAGTGCATAGAAACTATTTCTTGCATGAAATGTACCTATATATATATATATATATATATATATATATATAAAAAGTATTGGTCAATGTTTTGACTTATATCATCATTATCATCATCATCATCATCATCATCCAGATCAAACACTGAACCAAATAATCTGTAATCAAATTGGATTCGTGCTAGTGTTACAAAAGCTGTCCCAAATATCAGTTTCTTGATGATCTACAGTCAAGATTACCAGACGTCCCATTTCCCAGGGACAGTCCCAAAATTTTTTTTTCTCTCCCTATGCAAAATTTGTCCCCAGAATGTCCCCGAATTTAATAATTTATCCCTAGATATCTCCCGAAATTTCAGTATTATACTCTAATGCAGTGTCTGTTGGGGATATTGTTGGGAATTTTAGAAGTATGATGACAAAAAAAAATTCGAGGACTCAAATCAAATGTTGAGCCATGGGGGGTAACGAAATTTGGTGAAAAATATGGTGGAAGAGATGAGATTTGATAGTATAAAGAAGACAAGTGAAGAATGTGCTAGCTACGAAGAAGGAGAAGAGTTGTCAGTGAAAGAGGTAGAGATCAGTGTTGATAATGACCTGTTTTACTAAGGTTAAAAAATAAAAAATAAAAAAAAAAAAAAAGTTAGTGAATAGTATTTTTCGAGTTAATGAGAGATCAAAATTAGTGAACTAGTAAAAGATCAAGCCATGTATTGTGGGTCCCTATCACCATGGCGCGTCCTCTGGTTGCGGATCGAGGAGACGGCCTCCAGATATGGAGGGTAGCTGTGAATATATTGAATAAGCAATCGCGGACAGCCGATGAGGGGTGGTCCTCCAGCTTGGGGGTTGGGCGAAGGGCTAACAACCCATCACCGTAAAAAACAGCTAGTTACGAATCCTTCAAATAAGCCTCGGAATGGGACTGATTCTCTGGTCTTGCACAGGATAGGGACCAATGGGAGGCTTATGTGAGGGCGGCAATGAACCTCTTGGTTTCTTAAAAGCCAGTAAGTAAAAGATCAAGAAATGAGTAGATGGTAAGATTAATATCAAGGCATCAAGAGTAACGAAGGTATGAATAGTAGGAATTATTGATGGTGCACATAAGTTATTATAGCGAATAGTGAACTGAATAACGAATCGGCTATAGAAGTGAACTGGTATGAACATTAAGGTATATTTGAACTAGTGAATAAATAATTAATAGCAAAAATAAGGTAGGAAAAGTATTAAATAGACGATGGACTACACAGCGAGAGGGGAGATAACTAGTGGGATTAGGATAGTTTTAATAACTATACTTACTTTACTTACAAATGACTTTTAAGGAACCCGTAGGTTCATTGCCGCCCTCACATAAGCCCGCCATCGGTCCCTATCCTGTGCAAGATTAATCCAGTCTCTATCATCATATCCCACCTCTCTCAAATACATTTTTATTTATCCTCCGATCTACGTCTTGGCCTCCCCAAAGGTCTTTTTCCCTCCGGCCTCCCAACTAACACTCTATATCCATGTCTAGATTCGCCCATACGTGCTAAATGCCCTGCCACTCAAACGTCTGGATTTAATGTTCCTAATTATGTCAGGTGAAGAATACAATGCGTGCAGTTCTGCAAGTATACTGCAAAGAAGTGTTATTTGTAATGAATGTTAATGGGAGCACCGTATACGTGAAAATGTGAGGTCCACTATTACAGTACATGTAAGAAATACTGTGACGAAATAGATATATATGTCATCAGTATTATTATAATTTTATGTCCACACCTGTGGAGTAACGGTCAGCACGCCTGGCCGTGAAACCAGGTGGCCTGGGTTTGATTCCCGGTCGGGGCAAGTTATCTGGTTGAGGTTTTTTCCGGGGTTTTCCCTCAACTCAATATGAGCAAATGCTAGGTAACTTTCGGTGTTGGACCCGGACTCATTTCACCGGCATTATCACCTTCATATCATTCAGATGCTAAATAACCTAGATGTTGCTACAGCGTCGTAAAATAAACCAATAAATAATAATTATAATTTTATGAAAATGCTGTTCTCAAGATAAGATATCTATGGAATGTATATTGCTGAGACCCTCCAGAAAGAGAAAAATTTGAAGAGAAAGTCCATTATTTTTCTTAAAATGTAGATGGACTTTGCTGGGATGAAATAGTTTATTTGGTGAAATTTCTTGCGTGAAGAAATATGTGGCTTAAGAGAAATCAGCACAGTGGAATGAAGAAAATGCTAATCTTTGCCCAAAATAAAGTGAATTTTTTATATTTTTTTTCTCTGAGGAAATGATTCCCTGTGCACAACTCCAGAAGTTGATTGAGCTACCTCTGTGCCTCCTGAAAATAATGCTTCTGTGGAGAGTTTTTTCCTTCAGTGAACATGATGTGGATGTCCCTCCTCTAGCAGGATCAAAGAATGATGTATTTAGATTTCGATCAGTTAATAATAATATAGTAATTGCTCCAGCAAGAACTAGCAGTGATAGTAATAATGCTGTAATAGCTAAAATGAGTTTAGAAACTATTTGAGCCAACTTCAACATGACCTGTCAGGAATTTGTTGCAAAATTGGGAATCCAGAGAAGACCTACTTAAAATTATTAATTCTTCTGAAAATATCAGCAGGGCTAATTTAAGTAGGAGTTAAGCAAAACTTATATTTTTAGTGTTTGTACAGAATGAGTATTTTGATTCTTTAAAGAGTATAAAAACAATATGAGTGAATGACAAACCAACAGAAATATTAGAAGTATTTTTTTTCATATGTCGATATCTGTCCCCGGAAAATGTGAAAAAAAAATCTGGTAATCTTATCTACAGTTTATATTTTATTTTGGATATTTTTAATAGACATTCTGTTAGTGAATTTAAACATGAGGTGCAGAAAAAGTTTCTGCTATAACTGAAAACATGGCAGCAAATGAAATGTAACACTAAATTCCAATGAGCTTGGCTCAATTCTGAAAAGCTTCTCAATTGAAATGGTTTTTTGTAGTAGGTTATTTTACGACGTTTTATCAACATCTTAGGTTATTTAGTGTCTGAATGAGATGAAGGTGATAATGCATGTGAAATGAGTCCAGGGTCTAGCACCGAAAGTTACCCAGCATTTGCTCACATTGGGTTGAGGGGAAAACCCCGGAAAAAACCTCAACCAGGTAACTTGCCCTGACCGGGAATCGAACCTGGGCCACCTGGTTTAGTGGCCAGGCGCGCTAACCATTACTCAACAGGAGAGGAAAGTAGTTACTTTACATTAATTTCTGTTTAGATGACAAACAGTAAGCATTGAGCTCCATTCAAAATAAATTTCTAGTAAACTTAACATGTATTCTGCAGCTGCATTACTCTTTCCAGATAATTTATAGTTTTTCATTCAAGAACTTCAAGTTTATGGTGTAAGAAATGTCTATAACTTAATCAGTGACTTAAAATTTACAACTCAATAGGCAAAGTAGCACTCATATATAATTTTGTTGGTTTTTAAATTTCATGTTCAGACCTGGATTCACTGCTACTATCTGAATTAATGAAATATTGTAAAACATTAATACTATAGCATTTCTATGGCATAAAATAAAGAAATAATTGTTATAATCTAAGCACACTTTCTAATGCCACTGATGTTTACACTTCAAGTAAGTAATTACACTTCATCATTCAAGGAAAATGTGTATAAAACATGATATACCAGTATTTTAATGAGAAAACTACAACATCATGAAATTTTAGATGATCAAAATCTCCAAGGAGATAAGTTTCGAATTGTTCCTTTACAGTAAGCTGGTGAACTATGAAAAAAATGATTGTACGATGTCTGCACAATAGTAGAATTTCTCTACTTCATAATCATGTGACTTATATGCAAGAAAATATGGTTTACTCATTCACTAAATAAAGCAAACAAGGTCTCCATTATAATACAATCACAACGTCTAGTAAAAAGAAAATGATTTTTCTTTATCAATGCAATACACAATGTGCCCCATAAACTCTTATCTTAAAAAAAATGGTGCCAAGATGACATTTAGAATCTCATAGATTTTACACATTTCACAACAATTCAGTTTTTTCTGTCATGTTATTAATGATATCTTCTCTGTCCGTAGTTTACTTTCTACATTTAAAAGATGTACAAAAATAAAATAATTTACTTTGGATTAAATTATAATTTTCATACGAGCTTCTTAATTACCATTATAGGCGAGTTTCATACGACTTTTTATGCTCGACCATATTTCTAACTTGAAATTATTCATTTTATTTGTATCTAACTGACCTTGAGCAATACCTCGTAAATTGTGAGATGTGCGCAGACGCGAAAGTATTGATTTTTTCCGAGGCCGAATTTCATTGACCTTGGCACAGAATAAGATGAATATTACTCTGGTATAACCTGAAAAATGATTTAGAATTGAAAAACGAGATGACAAATTGAATTTATTTGAATATTATTTACAATTAACGCTAATTATTATAGTAACAGAACATAACATTCTGCAACAGTATTGGATTTCCAGCCTCGGTGACTTTTCGCTAATTCTCTTTCGATTGCATATCCGAGAATAATCTATACTTGCGGTTTTATAACAGTACAAAGCTTACTTGTCATTGGCTGAACACCTGTAAGCTGACTCGTCATTGGCTAAACACCTGAACTTTAATGACATGCATTAAAGGACTGCTATCAGGTGTATAATTACTACATTTCGGCATGGTCGAGCATAAAAACAATAAAACTTCATTTTCTACACTACACAAAATAAATTTCTTGTAATTCCTCCACCAGAAGTGAAATGTCTGACAAACTATTAATTGTACAGTTCAACTGGCTGTAATCAATTTTGCTCAGATTCATAAAGTACAGCTTTCCACACAGCATATTGCAATCACTTGGAATGTTACTTATTTACTTACAAATGGCTTTTAAGGAACCCGTTGGTTCATTGCCGCCCTCACATAACCCCGCCAACAGTCCCTATTCTGAGCAAGATTAATCCAGTCTCTACCATCATATCCCACCTCTCTCAAATCCATTTTTATATTATCCTCCCATCTATATCTCGGTCTCCCCAAAGGTATTTTATACTCCGGCCTCCCAACTAACACTCTATATGCATTTCTGGATTCACCCATATGCGCTACATGCCCTGCCCATCTCAAACATCTGGATTTAATATTCCCAATTATGTCAGGTGAAGAATACAATGTGTGCAGTTCTATGTTGTGCAACTTTCTCCATCCTCCTGTAACTTCATCCCGCTTAGCCCCAAATATTTTCCTAAGCACCTTAATCTCAAATATCCTTAGCCTCTGTTTCTCTCTCAAAGTGAGAGTCCGAGTTACACAACCATACAGAACAACCGGTAATATAATTGTTTTATAAATTCTAACCTCCAGGTTTTTTGAGAGCAGACTGGATGACAAAAGCTTCTCAACCGAATAATAACACGCATTTCCCATATTTATTCTGCATTTAATTTCCTCCCAAGTCTCGTTTACATTTGTTACTGTTGCTCCAAGATATTTGAATTTTTCCACGTCTTGAAAGGATAAATTTCCAATTTGTATATTTACATTTCGTACTATGTTCTGGTCACGAGACATAATCATATACTTTGTATTTTCGGGATTTACTTCCAATCCTATCTCTTTACTTGCTTCAAGTAAAATTCCTGTGTTTTCCCTAATCGTTTGTGGATTTTTTCCTAACATATTCATGTCATCTGCATAGACAAGCATCTGATGTAACCTGTTCAATTCCAAACTCTCTCTATTATCCTGGACTTTCCTAATGGCATACTCTAGAGCAAAGGTAAAAAGTAAAGGTGATAGTGCATCTCTTAGCCTGCAGTGAATTAATTGGAAACTGGCCTATACGGACTCTGCTGTATGTTTCACTGAGATACATTTTAAATAATCGAACTAGTTTTTTGGGAATACCAAATTCAATAAGGATATTACATATAACTTCTCTCTTAACTGAGTCGTATGCTTTTTTGAAATCTATGAAGAACTGATGTACTGTACCCATACACTCCCATTTTTTCCTCCAATATCTGCCAAATACAAAAGATATGATCAATAGTCGATCTATTATGCCTAAAACAGCACTGATGATCCAAAATAATTTCATCTAGGTATGGAGTTAATCTTCTGCAAAGAATATTGGACACAATTTTGTGCAATGTCAACAAAAGTGATATTCCTCGAAAGTTACTACAGCTAGTCTCCTCCCCCTTCTTAAAGATAGACTTGGAATGTTACTTTGCTATTTTTGAAAATCAACATTTAAAACTTACAGATCTGAAAATGTAATTATAAGATTTAAATACAGTAAACCTTGTTTTAATGTTCCAATTTTTAAGGAATAATCTGTCAAGTCCCAGCCATATTACAGTCGGACCATCGGATCTGTGCCCCCGTAAGATATGCGAACTGAACCCTAATTCCTTCTCAGCCTCGGTAATTCATTTCTCTCCCTGCATTCCTATCTCTCTCCCTTTCTCTCCCCCACTACTCACAATTTTGGCCTTCTTGCGGGACAGTTTTGCAATATTTGCACTTGCAGTCCAGTGTTGTCAACTCAACCTGAATAGTGTAGCACGGAGTGGCGAAAGAAATATTATTAAGCAAGTACGTAATAGCATTTTGCGACGAAGAGAAACAAACAGGTCAATATCTGTTTCCTATAAATCAGGCAACAAAAAGAGCAACTGATATCACAGGTGAGGCTTATTTTATTTCAATTGATTATGTATTAAAATATTTACTTAACTAATAATAATACAACATTTTATGTAATTTATATAGACAGGTCAGAACTCCTAATAAAGAAAATCAGGAGAGAGGGAGTCTGTGCAGGAGATGAAAAGCTAGAATCACCAGAGAAGAACAGACCAAGGGAACTTTTAATTATTGTAGATGATATGAACCGATGTATTTTAAAAAGAAAGATACAAGAGTCTTATACCTTTCAGAAAGAAGTTTCAACATAGAAGAAATTACTGAAGCGAGAGAAGCAATAATTTCCAAGGTTGGAGAGAAAAACTATGGAAAGTGATTCGAGACATGGGATTTAGGTTTAAAAAATGTAGAAATACAAGATGTATTTTGATTGAAAGAAATAACATTGTAGCATAGAGGACCAGTTATTTATGACACCGTTTGACGAAAGTTTGGCAAGATCCCTATTCGGCAAGGTTCGAGGCTTGCTGTTTAACGTGGTGGGAAGAAAGCGGGTGGAATGGAGTGAGTACAGGCATTAACTTTTCCAAGAACGACGACAGCGTTGAAGGGGCACAGATCCGATGGTCCAACAATACCATAGAATAATGCAATTAATTTCTGCTTCTAAGGAATACTTTTCAAGTGGATTTTGTGATAATGAGCCCTGAAATATCGACTTGACTTTCAATAATCAATAGTACCGGCATATTCAATAATATATCTATATTTACAGCAATGCAGTGCCACACGGCGGCATTATTCTTTGTTCTTGGTTTGTGTTGCTTTCACAGAGTGGTTGCTTTGTTCTCGCGAATTGTGTGGATCCTGTTCTTAAGTTTTTTGTTAGTTTATTCATCATTGTAATGGCGACTAAATGGAAGAACTTAACTGTTGGACTGAAAGTGAAAATAATAGGGGATGTTGAGGCTAATCCTCAAATAACACAATCACATATGGCAAAAAAGTATGGTTTGCCAATTATTTCATTATGGGGAATAATGAAGAATTTTCACTGCCTAGTTTCAGTGTGGTTCAGGTTCAACAAAACATTCGTGCCTCATCATTTGAAGAGTTAGAAAATATTTTAATGAATATTTATTGCATATAATAGTTGTGAACCTAATTAAATTATTGTACTGTTTGGTATATAAAACATATGTTGGTACTAGTTATTTTAGCCTTTCCTTCCCATTTATGTAAATTCCCTTTTAAAGAAAAGCAAAGTAATCCTTCAGAGATTCGTTAAAAGGAGGAACTACTGTATATTGCCTTCTTGTCAAACAACCAGGAGTACTACGAAAGAAAACCATTTAAGAAGAAACATTTTATGGGCAGATGTTGCGAATACAATGGTAATTAAAACTGATCATTAGAAATAAGTAATTTTTTATTATAAAAAAACAACTTATTCCAGCTTGCTGGTCTTCAATGGAATTTAAATATATTAAATGTGTGGCGAGGAAGGAATTCTGACTGACTGGAAATAAGAGAGTTCTCTTTATTTTACTTCTGTAATGACCTGGATTAGATTACTTCTGCAAATTAAAATGTGTACATATTTTTAAGCCCATATATTTTCGCCCAAAAAAGTTTTCTATTGCAATTATAATTATGTAAATAATTAATTTCTCTTAGACATAGGCGTGTGTAAACACACTTCTACTAAAGTTCATCTCAGGGGAATCTAATCTTTCAGAAGATAAGCAAATCTTGACCCAATTTTGCTCAGCTCTACTGCCTACACCATTTTGTTTACCGGTGTATCTCAAGAAAGAAATTATTTTGAAGGGGGAGGGAGAGATTTCGAGTATTCTATATTATTTTTCAAATAAAGACCCTTTAATATTTGAGGTAAAATGATATTTGGCGTGTATCCAATAACAATTCACATAAATTTCCATGTATAGATAAATAGACCGCCATTGATTGTACTTGTCTCTATATCTTGTCACTAGAGAGTTCTTGAAATTTATATTTTCCCCGCCATTCATAAAATATTTTGATATGATACCTCTTGCACAAAAGGAGAGATCTATAACTGAAACTTGATTAATATATTTCAGTATTATTTGTATTTATCCTGGTAATAATGAACAGTTTGACTCGTAGACATTTTGTTTTTCAGCATTAACTTCCCATGATTGTACGAGAAGATTCGAAGAAAACGGCAGTTACATAGACTTTCAGCTCCCCCCTACTACCATTAATGCATAACACGTCAATACGGCGCTTGCTGTCGTCTCCGATACAACGAACTTTTCTGTTGATTTTCGAGTTCGTCATTTTTTCCGGTTATTATAAGCTTATTTAAGTTGTGTTAACTCTCGCTAGTGGTTTTATATTTTATTTTATCTGTCTCAGTATTTATTTTATTATTGTAAATATTTTTGTTTTATCACTGTTATTATTATTATTAATGAATTATTTTGTATTACAATCTTTGTATCATTTCTGTCACGATTATTCTATTATTATTATTATTATTATTGTTACTATTATTTATATCATTAGCATTATTATTTGATCTCTGTAAAATTTATGTAGACTACTGGACTGTACCCGAGCATGAGCATATGCTCATTTCGGGTATCTATTCATATGTATTCAATTCAAATGTAAATTGTAAATAAATTTGAAATTTGAAATATACCATTTTTCCGATACCAAAAATGATAAAAATGTGTATTACAGTACTTTACACTTCATAGCTAGCACTTGCACTCAAAATTTGAGATTTTTTTTTTTTTTTCACAACTACAAGCCATCAAAATCTAACTTTAGATGTAACTTTAACTTTATTCAGGCATACAGGGTTTATGGGACAACTGTGTTTCATTGAAATATATGTTTAAACAAAAACAACTGCCAAGAACTTACACTTTTTTTTAATAGGTGTTGGCACCTTAAATATCAGATATCAGATGTAAACACTGCATTTCTTTTTGAAGTCAACAATTTAAAGTAATTTATATTTTATATTACTGTATATGACCTATGTTTTTATAACGAAAATTATAAATTAAGAATAATGTACACGTTACAATGCTACCAAATTTACAAAATATATACATCTAAAATGAATTTCTTCTGTAATAACATTTTCATCAATATATCCACAGGAGAGCATACAAATAATCTTACCTTCTTTTTAGTAACTTATTTACAACATAATGGCAAATAAGATAATTTCCTAGTTAATAAAATATAAATAAAATTAAATACACCACTTAATGAAGTAATGCCCACAGAAATGCACATATTTGTACAAAAAGGAAAATGTATTGAAATTACAATATCATCACTAATATATTCTACTTGCATTCTGACCTAATAGAGATCACAATAGGAATGATAAGTCCAATCTTTCAGTTCAATTGTACTTATATGCAATAAAGTGCCATAGCCTATCACCAATATTTTGATTAATAACATATGCAATTAAAAACTTCATGCTCATGACAGAATAAACTTAAAAAATCCGTCTTGATGCTGGAGACCTTGGTTTTTTATAACATATTTTATTAAAAAGATGGTAAGCAAAAACGAGTAAAACAAATGTAATCATAAAAAAAACACAAACAATTAATTGTAAATGAAAATTATATGAGAACCGAAAGTAACAAGATTTCTTTCAAAAAGTATACGAACTTCTTTACTTTTTCATATACAAATAGTGGTAGATTAGGAAATACACATGTGTAAACCCAAAATATATTATGGGAAAGAAGATAAATAATAAACACATTAAATTATTTCTGTAACAAAGTCTGCATTTCCATATGACGAAAGAAACCAAGAAATTAAACAATTTCCTGAACTGTTAATGCTATTCCATCTAAAATTCTTACTGCTATTCAACTATTGCCAACATCTAACATCTCTGTTATCCAATCTTTCAGTAGATATCTCATGGGGAAGAAGAGAGGACAAATTAAATATCCTTTATGCCTTATAGTATTAAAGGGCCGAATCTATTAAGAAGGGTAAAATAGTCACCAGTAACTAAACAACAGAACAAGTGAATACTTTCAACTATTTAGGAAGTTTGAATTTAAACGAGGGAGAAAACAATCATCATCATCATCGTCCTTGCAGGTATTAGGCCTAGTGGCTTGTTACGGTCTCCGTCCATCTTTTCAGGGGGCGTCCCAAAGATCGTCTTCCATGTGGTATATAGTGGAGAATTTATCTTGGGAGTCTGGAACGGTCCATTCTATTGACATGGTTAAGCCATTTTTGTCTATAGTGGTTGAGATGTTCATAAATAAGTGTAATTTTCAATTCCTTTGTAATTAGTTCATTCCTTTTGTGGTCAAGCAAGCTGTAGCCGGCAGTCCTCCTTAGAAATCTATTTCCGCAGTTGTTAGGCATTGAACATCTGAGTTTTGGACAGTCCAGGCCTCACTACCATACATGAGGACAGGTCTTGCTAGAACTTTATATGCTTTTAACCTGGTATGTTTTTGGGTTTTCGTGGTTGTGAAAACCTGGTTGATGGTTCTTAAGGCTCCATTAAAATGTTGAATAGCTATTTTCAGATATAGGCCTATCAGTAACAGGTAAATATGTCAAATTATAACCTAAATATTTAAATGAGTTTACCTGTTCTAACGTATGGGTTTCAATGCAAATTTTACTCCTAACTGGCTGTTTACCTTGGAACACCATAATTTTTGTTTTGTTTGGGGAAATTTTCATATTGAAATTTTGTGCTATTATATTCAGGTGATGTATTGAGTATTGCAGCTCGTCTTCATTTGTAGCAAAAAGAACCTGATCGTCTGCATATAATAATGAATCTAGAGTACAATTTCGGAAGAGCGGGATGTTTCCATGAATTGTTAGTCGCCAATGTCTGATGATGGAGTTGATGTATATATTGAATAAAAGTGGTGAGAGGGGGCATCCTTGACGAACTCCACAGTTTATCAGTCTCCATTCGGTATGTTCTGATCCAATAGTAATTTTGATAATATTGTGGTTATATAATTCGTAAATTGTTCTTATAATTTCGTTTGGAACTGAATCTGCCAAAATTTGAAAGAGCTTATCAGTCATAAATCAAACAATTATTTGAAAATAACAGGCATGATAAATAATATGTATAAAACGCAGAAAACTTAAAAGAAAACAGGATTAAAATTATACAATACACTAGCTCTTCCAACATTTTTACAGGATAGTCAAGCAGCAAAAATTAAATACATAAGAAACAGCACAAAGACTGTAGAAGAATTGAAAATAACTATGTATCAAAAGGAACACTTATGAAATGACTTCTGGAAAAGTGAGGCCAGAACAGGTTAACAAGTGGCCTAACTTCACTATGAACATGATGATGAGCTTAGAGGATAAAATGGAAACTGTCCAACGCGGAAATGGAAATTGTTTGCTACTGTTCAAAATGGAAATAATATTTTGGACACACTACTTTAATGTAAACTATATTTTGAAACAGTGTATAATTTCAAGGAATGTACGAAATACGCAGGTCACTAAGACAAAATAAGTTTCCTTTGCAAAATTTTAGAGGGTGCGAGGGTGTGTTGGCCTGGTGGTCATAAATTTTATTTACCCTGTTGACTAGGCAGACGAGTTCCTTCAATGGTTTTCAATGCTTCAAACCCGTATACTGCCATAGCTGTGCAGAGTGCAAGTGTAGTGATTTCGTGGTGAAAATCGCGTAAAAATGTGAGTGATGAAGCAAAGGTTATTGAGTTAAAGGAAAATGAGAACCTAAATGAATGGGAAATAATGTTGAAGTTCAGTTGTGGAAAACTAAGGTGTGACACTTGAAAAAATAAAGCCTGTATTACGGCTTGCAGTCAATGATGATGACATAAAAAGGAAACAGAAAACAACTGGTTATATGGAAATAAATTAACTGTTATGAGAGTCGGTTCTTCATGCATTTTCAAAGACCATGCCAATTTCTGGACCTTAAACTGGCAAAGAAATTAGATAAACCAGAATTGAAGATTTCTAATGGATGGCTTCTAGTCCAATGAAATAATGTGCAGTGATATACAGTACAGTATTATAGCATAGTGTTAGATATTGCATTTAATGTGATTAGTAAACTTTAATAATGTTTAATGAGTTGCAATATCATTTACACAGAAAATGATATTTTTCATAAAAATGATTCACCAATGGAATAAGCGACAGAAAGCTGATTTAATGCGAGTAGTCTTAAATAGATATTTTGTATTTCTTGTAGTTTGCGGCATGCCATTTTCTTCTTCATTTATACAAATGATAAAATATACCATTTTAACTTTACACCTGAATAAAAGAGAAACATGTCTATAACGGAAAAAAAATTAGGACCATGTCACTTCCGTCTTGGACAGGTTTCACTGTATAATCTTTAGATTTTACTCGCTGGCATTCACTTTGTCATTGTGAGGGAGTTTAAGTTCGGAAATCTTCCAATGCCAAAAGCAAAATACTACCATGAAAACTAAGAGATGCCCACAGAAACTGAGTGAGACATTGCAGATTCCCTAAACAAGGACATGGAGATCAAAAAGGAGGAAGAGAATACAATATTTCCTGTTCCAAATGGGAACTGCTTATCAAGTGTATACTCAAAATGTAATTGTTAGTTGGTTCCATATGAAATTCAGAGAAAGGAGAAGATAGAAAGAGGAAAAGATCTAAATAGTGCTAATACAGAGTGTCTACTGGTCATGAAGAAGTTAAGTAAAAAATAAAGGAGATAAAATTGTCCATTTTGAATCTTGCGTACACTACTTTTAACACTTGAATATAAGTAATTGATTAACTAGCAGAATTATTCGTGTCAATTATGTAAGTCTGTGCAGCTTACAGCTGTTTCGGTGCTTCATCACACCATCCTCAGAGCCTACTAGATCTTGGCGTCATCTCGAACTTCTCTGCCTGTTGTGTGGGTGCGTTTGATTGTTGAAAAGTGGAGTGTGTGTGTACTGAAATTGATCTGTGTGTTGAGAATAGGAAACGAAGCTGTGTTGGAAAGAGTGGGTGAAGAAAGAATGATGCTGAAACTGATCAGGAAGAGGAAAAGAAATTGGCTGGGTCACTGGCTGAGAAGAAACTGCCTTCTGAAGGATGCACTGGAAAGAATGGTGAACGGGAGAAGAGTTAGGGGCAGGAGAAGATATCAGATGATAGACGACATTAGGATATATGGATTATATGCAGAGACTAAGAGGTAGACAGAAAATAGGAAAGACTGGAGAATGCTGGGTTTGCAGTGAAAGAGCTGCTCTTGGGCAGAACACTATGAATGAAAATGAAAAATTACGTGAAATAATGTTAAGAAACTTTATCTATATTTAAGTCTTTTGTGATAATAGGATCTAAACCACCTGATTAAAATTTATTATTCAGTTTCAACAATAATGTGTTATTAACGTGGAAATCATAAAATAAAAATGATGATCAATTTATTAAAGTGAAGTATTTATATAATTTTCATGAATTCCTTACTTCACATTTTTTTCACCATTACACTGTATTAATGATTCTGACTTTTCTCTTAATTAAATGTTATTTCTGCATTATACATCAATAACACACCTTAATGAAAGAAGCGATAACTCATTCACATAGCAATCTTTTCTTATGCTGTTTACCTCTTTTGAGGCTTTTTTGTAAGTGTATAGAGGCCTAACAATCAATGCAAGATACTGACTGACAGATAACCAAATATGCCAAATTTGAAATATTTTTTTTTTGTGGTAGTAAATGCATTGATGCCTGATATCTGCTGCATTAGATATAAACCTTTATATATACGTATACCCTCAAGATGTCCTCTTTAACATTTTAAATAAATATTATTTTAAAGTTCATGAAATAGTGCCTACACTCTCCTTGTGCTATATTTTTCATTGCATTTTAGATGGAAAATTTCTGTAAATGGCCACAAAACACTTGGAAATACTGCATATGATATAAACAACATTTCACTACATCCCACATTTTATCTCATAGTTTTTCATTAAAAACTTAACATTTATGGCACATACCAAACAAAACATGTATAAATAAAATAAGAATAATATTTGCAAACTAGTCTAAAGAATAGGAACTGTATATGAGAAAGTACAAGCAAAGTATATTGCCATGTTTTTTAATGCTGAAATAAAACAGGATCATTCATGCGACTTTCATAGTCATAATATGTATTATTAAGCTCATAACACATATGTATACGGTTTTTCAAACCAGCAATATCTATCTATACTTTATTTCAATTAATTTTGTACTTTATTTGCTTTCCATCTTATATTTTATACAATAAAAAAATGTATTCGACTTTCTGAAAACTATTAAAAATCACACACACATACACATATAAATCACAAGGACATTAATCTTATGTTACTGTTTAGTATAAAAACAATATTTTCTTTCCTTCAAATTATGCTTTTAGGGGTTTAAAATATTGTATCATAAGCACAATATTCTAATACATGCTGATCTCTTATCTGAAACAGAGTCACACAATTACTCTGTACCAATCCAAAATAAGTTCAAATTCTATGTACATCACAGCAAAAAACGTTCATATCTTAAAATGAGAAATCAACACTGGAAAGGGATAACTCGACCTCACAGTGCTCCAGGTAGCATCATGTTGCTGTTACCCAACATAACAAATCCAAGAACGAAAGCATTAAACAGAAGGCTGCTAAAGAAAAGAACAGCTAGAAACAAGTTCTCTTGTACAACGGAAATGAATGTTCGACGTCCTGGACTCGGTACACAGTCACGTTTAGTCGCATTCCCAACTGCAGTTTTGTTTAAAGAATCATGACTATCATTGGAATTTTGACTGCTTGATCGACTAAGAACATCAGCTGCAGGCGGTAACTCATCATTCTGAGGTTGCTTTCTGGGCACAGGAGAAAATGCAGATGGATTCCATATTGCTCCCAAAGGACGATTTGGGGAGGGATAGTAACACTGTGTCTGGTTTATGATAGGTTGTGGAGTGCCATAATTCGACAGGAAACCAGTGGGCTGAGAAACAACGCCATATGCAGGTTGCATGAAGATTGGAGGTCCGCCATAATAATGTGCTCCCATAAACGTACCAGGCCTTGCACCAGTGTAGTAAATCGGAGTTGTGGCATATGGATAAATCGGTTCTGAGAGCGCCGAGAAGCGATCAAACTCTGCTCCACAGATTGAGCCAGTACGTGAATTTGGCAGACTTGTAGCACCGCCATCATAAACACCTGGCTGACTGGACTGTGACACAAAACCTGAGCTTTGGCTGGATGACCGCGACAAAGGCGCGAAAGTATTCATTGACGGCAATATCTCTTGTGCTTCAATTCCTGGCACTGGAAGCACTCTGTTCCGTACTGGAGACTGCCAGTAACCACCAGCTACCCACGACGAGTGAGTGATGTTCTTGTGCAAGTTAAACTGAGATGGTCGAATGATGGACCTTCTTCTATTTCTAATATCAGCGCTTCTATCAAAAAGTTCACTGCAACTATTTTGTCCATATACTTTTCTCTCAAATGAGGAATTATTACTGTTCATAATTTTTCTATTACTCCATCTGTCATAAGACGATGAACCTAAATTTAAATTCCCCAAACCACGACCCAAGTCTTCTGAGTTGTCGTCTTCATATGCGGATGTAACAGGTAATGAGGATTGTACACTGCAAGGAGATACAGTAGCTCTATGCAAAGGTGAAGTGTTAACAGGCTTGAAATCACACACTCCTGTTTTCGATGGAGAAGTTGGCCTAGTCTCCTCTTTTCGAGAAAATTTTAGTGGTGAATCAGTATCTTCGTTTTGGTTATAACTTGGTGATGGAGTCGTAGTACTAACATCAGATATGCTAGATCTGCAACAAATTTGACATATTTATATATCGTGGTTTTAACAAAAACAAAATAAAAAGTGCTTATTGAACTTACTAAAGGCTGGTTCACAATAAACCGGGAACGAGAACCAGAATGAAAACGAGAAGCAGAGGATGTGAATATGAAAATTTTTGATTCACAATAAACCGAGAACGTAGACGACTATGCATATCGATATGTATGTCAATAACTATATGTAAAGCCGATATTACGCATTCTGATGTTATTTGTGTATAATTCACCAATGGCGTTCTCTCATGAGTATAAGGCAGCAAACATAAACACAGGTTAACCAACTTCGAAATTTCAACTGAAACATTTCATTAGGTACGGTACTATAAATATGCCCATGCATCTTTATTATCACAACCTATTTTAAGTCTACCATAACGTAAAATAATTAGAGAAGAAACATTTGTAAGAGAACAAAAATGAACACAACAGTAGTTATTGAATTGAAGCGTGAATATGTAGTGTGTAATACAACCAATACAGTAATAAAATATGATTCGCTTCCGATCGGGGTTCAAAGATGCAGCCACATATTCTTCTTCTTTTCTCATCTTTATACGAGGCAAGCCGCTTATCGTAAATGTGAGGATCTCATCAAATAAAACTTGCTCCATGATGCACAGCACAGAACAAAATAATGCATAGGTTATGTCACGGTCTTCTTGCTACAAAATATACGACGACAAAATAGCTTTCAGATGGCAATAGAATGAATCTAGTGGGCTGTGATCGGAAACGTGAACGCCAAAGTTGAAACTTGGCCAAATCTCCATTCCCGATCCCGGGCTCCGGCAAGCTTTTCATTAATTGTGAATGCTCACATTTAAATGTACACATTTTAACAATTTTACCGTTTTCGTTTTCATTCCGATTCTTGTTTCCGGTTTATTGTGAACCAGCCTTAAGTCAAACCAAGTTTAATTCACAATAACTATGAAGGTATAGCAATTTGTATCTTAAGAAAATAACTAAATAATAAGAATAACAACAACAACAATAATAATAATAATAATAATAATATACAAACACTTGTCCTTATTATAATGAATATCAGCTTATTTCTTGAAGAAGTATCACATTTTTGTGAATTAAAATTTACTTTAAAAATCCTACAGTTTTATATCACAAAGGATAAGACAATAACGGTCACTAGTATACTTAAATCTCGTAGTTTATCCCTTCTATGCAAACGATTTTCACAATATATTTAAAAAATTCCATTTCTCATTTCAATGCATTTGACCACACACGTGAATTGCGCATCTGGATGATCTTCTAGGACACATGGGCAGATCAACCAATGTCATCCCTCACTTTGCACGTCAAATCAGGTTAAACACACGAAAGTCTTGCTCACATTGATATACTTCTCAAAATAACTGTGTAACAATTTGAAATCTGAATCACGTTCCTATGAAATATTTCACACAAAATGATCTCAAAATAAGTTTCATATAATGTTTTCTGTCTTCAACCAGTAGTGATAATGAGATGCACTAGATTTAGCTTGAGAGGCATCTGCCATTAGAGTGATTAGAGAAAATACGCTAATTACCTCAAAGACTTAAAGATTCAAGTCTAAAATTGTAAACAACATAAAATTAATATCGCAACTGTCTTTTTTTGTAGATTTAATTATTCAATCACCTCGATTAAAAATTGTATACTTCAATAAGTTCTTTACTTACGTGTTAAATGATGACTCTGAAGAACTGTTAAGAATTCTTATTTTCTTGGTTTGACTCTTTACTGGTGTAAATCTTCTTCTTGGTAGTAGAGCATTATACGTGCATAAAAACAAAGTCATGAATGTAACAGTAACCTGAGGAAATAGAAAACCAAACATTTTTTTATAGTCAGTCAAATAACTGCAACACACACAAATCAACTGCCAACATTGTGGCCAAACTGAATTATTTTAAAATAAAAATTCAAGTCTTTCTTACAAAAAAAGAAAACTTACAAATATGTCAAACAATGAACACATGAACACCCTCTGTTATCCTGGACTTTACTAATGGCATATTCTAGAGCAGCCGCGGCGAAAATGCGACTCACGAGCAGTGCATTTCTCTCGCTTCCTACCTACAACCCCCACCCTCTCACTCACTGGAGTCAAACTCCGTTCTATTTGTATTTGTCTCGGACCTGTGAGTGGCGTATCGTCGCAATATCTCTCTCGAAACCATGTACCTCTATAAAAACGAAAGTTTCAAGTAGGATGGGAGGATGCATTCTTTTGCTTACGATATGATGAAAATATTAAATGTATGATTTGTTCACAAATATTACTAGGAAAACGGTTGTATAACATAAAACGGCATTATAAGTTACTACATGTTACTGACGAAACATTAAAAGGTTAAGTGTTATTATTATTATTATTATTATCATTATCATATCTGTATGTCGATTCTTTTACAGCAGATGTACGAATAATGCGGTTAGATTTTCAATTTAAACTCACAGATTTACAATGTGACGTTAAATGAAAGCTAGATGTAAGGACTTGACAGATATTGAACTTTTCAAATCTTTGGAAAAAAATAAATATTTGAAGCTTCGTTCTTTCGCTTGCTCTGTTGAAGCCATGTTCGCTGTAACTTACGTTTGTGAAAAATTATTTTCAACAATGAAAATAGTAAAAATCAAATTTAGATCATGACTGACAGACAAATACCTTCGTGATCAACTACGATTGGCAGTAAGTGACATAATTCCTGATTTTGAAACTCTGTCGCAGAGACATTCTGAAGACAGTTAATTTTAGGTTGTGATAATGTGTCCTATGTTTTCTTGTTCATTTCTTTCTTCGTTACACGTCCTAAACATTAACTTCCCCTTCGGTTGTCTGCCTTCCTCCATAGGTGCTATGCACGTTGCAGCTTACACAGTGGCTCGGCGCACCATGGCCTTTTCACCACGGCTGTTCTAGAGTAAAGTTAAAAAGTAAAAGTGATGGTGCATCTCCTTGCTTTAGCAATAATAATAATAATAATAATAATAATAATAATAATAATAATAATAATAATAATAATAATAATAATAACCACTAATACTATTATTATTATTATCCATTTTGAATCTTGCGTACACCACTTTTAACACTTGAATATAATTATTAATTGATGAACTAGTGGACTTACTCATGTTAAATATGTAATATTTGTCTGGCTTACAGCTGTTTCAGTGCTTCACGCAACATCATCATGGTGCATGAAGCACTGAAACAGCTGTAAGCTGGACAAATATTACATATTTAACACGAGTAAGTCCACTAGTTCATCAATTAATTATATTATTATTATTATTATTATTATTTATGCTTGGTGAATCACAGCAATAATTCACTTCTCATGAGCTGCTAAATATGATCTTTACTAGCCTTCTATGAATTCTGTATTACGTTCCACTGAGATGGAAGACAATACAAATAAGAAGAGAAAATTATTAACATAACATGAGTATGAACCCACAGTACAATGCAACTTTTCCTCATAACGCCTTCTGCAAATTAAGCAGGGATAATTCTTATGTTGCATAATTTCCACCACAGAGAACTAGACAAAGGGAGATAAACATAAACTCTCTAGAGGGGATTGGCAATAAGTAGAGAAAGCCAAGGTCCAAATAGAACTGGGAATGATGTACAGTACCAAATATTCTTGTATTGGACCAGTATTACTACTTGGAATGATTTCTTTATTTCTTGTTCATGTTAACACTTGTTTAAAACTTAAAACTTTCTTAGTTGAAATGTTAAAAGTGTTGTAATTGTAAAGAGGCTATGTATCTTATGACAGATGGGTCCTGTTTCGACACCAGTGTGGTGTCATCTTCAGTTGAACATATTAGAACAATACGAAATATACGAGGCCTGTCTAAAAAGTATCCGACCTTTAGCCAGAAAAAATATTTCAAATACCTGACGGGGTTGGGACCCTAATCCCCTTCAAAGTAGGCCCCTTGTGCTTGCACATACTTAGCCCACCGATCCTTCCACTGCCGGAAACACCTCTGGAAGTCTTCTTTTGGAATGGTGTTCAGCTCCGTCGTCGCGTTCCGCATTATCTCTTCTCTACTCTCAAAACGGGATCCTTTCAGTGGTGTCTTCAATTTTGGAAACAACCAGAAGTCGCAAGGAGCCAGGTCTGGAGAGTAGGGAAGTTGGCGAACGGTTGTAATTCCATGTTTGGCCAAGAAAGTGTGGATCAATTGGGATGAATGTGCGGGGGCGTTGTCGTGATGCAAGTGCCAGTTGTTCGCCGTCCACATGTCTGGTCTTTTGCGCCGAACTGCATCACGGAGTCGCCGGAGAACATCGTGATAGTACTCCTTTGTCACCGTTTGTCCTTCTGGTGCGTATTCGTGATGCACAATTCCACGGACATCAAAGAAAACAGTCAGCATCACCTTGATTTTGCTTCGCACCTGCCGCGCTTTCTTCGGCCTTGGAGACTCGGGATGCTTCCATTGCGACGACTGTCTTTTTGTTTCTAGGTCGTACCCGTACACCCATGACTCATCTCCAGTTATCACGGTGTTCAGAAACCCAGGATCAGTGTTGGCGGTGTCCAGAAGGTCCTGTGCAACGTCACGACGGAGGTTGTTTGTTCCGGGGACAACAACTTGGGCACGAATTTCGCAGCCACTCGGTTCATGTTCAAATCATCACGCAAAATTGCATGTGCAGAATCTTTACTCACTCCAACCTCTTCGGCAATCTCCCGCATGGTCAAACGACGATCTGCCATCACCAAATTTCGCACCCTCTCAACAACAGCTGCACTCCGAGCAGTTTGGGGCCTGCCACAACGCTGGTCACTCTCCGCTGATGTGTGAATCAGTTGAACCACTCCTTAATTTGTGTTACACCCATCGCATCTTCCCCAAACACCTGCTGAATCGTACGAATTGTTTGACTTTGAGAATCACCAAGCTTTTGACAAAATTTGATGCAGTATCTTTGCTCAATTCGTTCAGTCATCTTGCGAGAAAACTAAATCCGACAAACACTTAGAACAGCACCTTACTTGGCGACCACCAGCCAGTGACTGGCACAAGCGAATGCGGTGAAAAAATTCAAGCATGCGCATTACAGTTCCTCCTTCCACCGTGCACAGTGGCGCCGCCTTAGAATCACTACTTTGTATGGGAAAATTTAAGGTCGGATACATTTTAGACAGGCCTCGTACAAGCACAAAATAACACACCCACAGCATATACTTAATACACAATTACAATTCAATACTCATACATTATTCGATATCATAATACATACACACAAACAATCCCCCACCCCATGGGGTGACCAGATTCACATCGATAAAAAAGAGGACACAAAGCTTCAAAAACGACATTGTTCGAAAAAATAGGACAGAAAATACGTACTTAGATTTAGGCTTAGCCTATATTATACTTTAATTTACGTCAATATCTATTTTATTACAAAATATTTACAGTACAGATTTAGGATTATATCATGCGTAAAAGTACATTAATATCTATTTTATTACAAAATAATTATGATAAACTTAATAATAATGATTTTACAGTTACATGTGAAAGTCAAGGGAACTACAGTAAAACCCCGATAAGACGCTGTTCAAGGGGTCGGTTGTAAAGCGCGTATTAACCGGGACAGCATATTAGACGGGTGTACTAATTTGGACCATCTATTAGCATTTTCATTTATTGAAATACATGATTCATTAAAGGTAATACAGTTTTACTCCATTATGTAATTATTGTACTGTACGTCAAAGACATTTACAATATTTACTGCACTTATTTCTTTCGAAAAAAAAATATCATTTATAGTTGTTTGCCGTGTGCGTGTTCTCCAAATCCTCATGTTTACCACACTTCAGTTTCCTGCGATTACATCCTCCCGACATAGCTGCTGCAGTGATTGAGTCACAATTTTTTATTATCGTTCTTAATATCGATGATGGGATTCCTATTGAATCAGAGAGGTTTTTCTGAGTAAGAGTACTGTTCTCATCATACTTTTGTAAGATTTACAATTTTTCCGACAGAGAAAGCACTTTTTGTTTAACACTCATTGTAATCATATTCACAGACACTTCAATACACAAAAGGGCAACAAACTGTCCAGCAAAAATTTCCAGAATTGTATTACGGCCGAATGAGGAATGCTGTTTGAGAGAGAGGGTTAGCAAGAGGGTGGGGTATTGAAACTGTATGGAGGCTTTAACCACGCAGATAAGGAGTCGAATAAGAGAGGGTAACAAGAGGATGGGGATAATAAGGTATGAAGGTTGAAATGCGCAGGTAAGGAGTCGAATACCAATACTTTTCAGGTTAATGGCACAAGTGTGTTCAGTGACCAAGATGTTTCATTGCTGTTACAGTACATTGCTGAAAATTACATCGAAAATATTCCACAAAAATAGCATATTATGCGGGACTTGAGCGCAACAAACAGGGTATTTTATGAAGGCGTTATATATGAAATGTGCAGGGACCGGACAAAAAAAAGCGTATTACACTGGATAGCATAATAAACAGGCGTATTTTACCGAGGTTTTACTGTATAATTATTGGAGTGAAAACACACACACCTTCATCTCAAACAGCAGAAATAACTAAAATGCTCTCTCAATTAATATCACTCAATAAAAGAATTGTATTCCAATGGATACCATCCCATTGTGGAATCCTGGGAAACGAGAATGTGGATGCTTTAGCCAAGAAGGGCAGCACTGCTACTTACAGACCTGTTACTAAATCTACGTATTACTCTGTGAAAAGATTTATTAAATCTACATACTTAGACTTCAACAAACAAAATTTGATAACACAATCCCAAGGGAAAAAATGGAACTCTCTGCATCAAAATCCACAGTTAATTCCCGATTTACCACGAAAATCGTCTGTAGCTGCATTTAGATTGGCAACAGGCCATGATTGTTTGCCCAAACACCTGCATAGAATTGGAATATATCAGTCCCCTAACTGCCCATTGTGCAACTCAAACCAAGAAATGGATTCGGAACACCTCAAAATCTGTGTTCAGTGGCTGGTCATGATAATATCTTTGAAAAATATTGGAGTGCAAGAGGTCAAATGACTTTATTGTCAAACGCCTGGCATTAGAAAACAACAACTGTATAATTATTAAAGAGGACAGAAAATATTTATTTATACTTACATTCGCACTTCGATCTCTTAATTTACTAGCAAGCTGTGAGAAACGACCATAACAAGGAGGAGCAAAGAGAGTTATGATCGTTGGCAAAGAGTTTATTCCATTGATGCTGCTGCCACCTACAGGCAAATTAATTGTAAAAGGCTTTAAATCAGATAATTTAAAAATATCAGGCATACATACGAGTTACGAAAAAGAGGACATTTCTTGATTTTTTTTTAAAAAATCCGCCTGGAACCCAGACGAAGGCCTAAAAAGGAGGACATGTCCAGACAAAAGAGGGCATCTGGTCACCATAACCCCCACCCCTATAACTGACAAACGCAAACGTTGGAAATCAAGATCAGCTGGAGCAGCAGCAGATTGAAGGACACCACACCAGTCTGTCATAAGGTACATAACCTCTTTAAAATTATAACACTTTTAATATTTCAACTAAGAAAGTTTTAAGATTTATTCTAGTTTTTTTATTCCAATACAATTAAACGTGCCCTTGTTCTGAGGTCCGATCAAAATACCCCTCATTTCTCGTGAAAAACAACAACTGAATATACTACAGTGGACTATAGTGGACTTTATGTTGTCAGCAAACAGCTGGATACATTAAGAAGATTGATTGATGGACTGATTGTTCTGAGGTGGCATAAAACTGTCAATAAGGAAAGAAAGAAGTAAAAATGTAACATTTTGTACCTACCAAAGCAAGTAGCAATGTCGAAATAAAATGCTGGTTAAATGGCTAACAGTATAGACAATTTTCTGGATAGACATAAATTATTTGTTTAAGTATATATATTGATGTACCGAAGTACATATGATATTTCCATGCAGATATTCTGCGTCATCACATGATGAAAGAGTGATGGAGCGGAGAAAAATTCTCTCCGGCGCCGGGATTTGAACCCGGGTTTTCAGCTCTACGTGCTGATGCTTTATCCACTAAGCCACGCCGGATACAATCCCGACGCCGTTTAGAATCGTCTCAGATTAAGCTCCATCTCTTGGGTTCCCTCTGGTGGCCGCCCTCTGCACTACGTCATAGATGTCTTAGTGGCTTAGTGGATAAAGCATCAGCACGTAGAGCTGAAAACCCGGGTTCAAATCCCGGCGCCGGAGAGAATTTTTCTCCGCTCCATCACTCTTTCATCATATTTGTTTAAGGGTAGGATATGTACGTGAACGACCACAAATTTTGTCTGAAAATGCAGGCTCTAAATTTCTAAAATTTTATAAGGAAATGAACTCACAATTGGACAAAAATTACAAGGTACCACAACAAGACTTATTAGAACTAAAATATCTGATGAAAGTATAAAAAATTACTATTAATATTTTTTTACAATTCACTTTTTACTTTAAGTTAAATTTTCCAAAATTTGAAAATGTTCAAATATATTATTTCATAACTCCACAACCATTAGAGATAGAATTCTGAAATTTTGTACACTGATTTAACATGCATTTATGCAAAAGATAGACTAAAATAATGAAAATAGAAAAATTAGGTCACAAAGCATTATACAAATTTTAATATATTTTATATAGGACAAATAAAAAATTAATTGTATTAAAATAAACAACTCTACATGTTTGAGAGTAGTCTACTTTTCAGAAATAAGTGTTTATTACATGCAGGAAAAATATTAAAGACGTCAGAGAGACCATAATATCGTATTTCAACGCCACTGGCAGAAGTTTAGGAAGAAGTGGAGAAAACTCTTTCTTGTATGGGACAAATGTTATGGTTACCAAATGATATAACTGCAGAATTTCCCCCCCCCCCAATACTTTGATAAAACTGGTTTGAAAAATATTATTAGTAACCTTTTTTTTATACTTTTATCAGATATTTAAGTTATAATAAGTCTTGTTGTGGTACCTTGTAATTTTTGTCCAATTGTGAGTTCATTTTCTTACAAAATTTTAGAAATTTAGAGCCTGCATTTTCTAATAATATTTGTGGCCATTCACGTACATATACCCTTAAACAACAATTTTCATTTAGAGAATTAAGTTTAAAAAGGCAATTACAGAAAAAAAAAAATTAAAATAGGTAAAATGAAACTTACGTGTGCAATACTGAAATCCAGTAAACTGACATACTTCTCCAATTTCTTCCATCTTCGCAGCCATGAAAGTATGTGTAGCAAAACCCAAAAGCTTACACAGACTTTACGAATCCTTTCATGCCCTTTTGGAACAACTGCTGCAAGTTGGACCATAATGCCAACTGCAGTCAAAGGAATATCGTATTTCAAGGCCACTGGCAGAAGTTTAGGAAGAAGTGGAGAAAACTCTTTCTTGTATGGGACAAATGACCAGACAGTAGAATTCGTCACTATTGTAGGAAATGGAAGCTCTCCCTTGTTCAAATGAACCGCTGCACCCAGAACAAGCCATGCTGATAACACAGTAGTAAAATAAAGAACCAAATAATCCCACGATGAAAGCAAGTGGAAAAATCTTGCTTTGAGTAACACCAACAAATCCTGAAACACGAAAATGTAAGTATTCAGTTCATTAATATCTATTGTCTGGCGTCAAATTATCACAATATTTGATACACAGTGCTTTCATTTCAAAACTTCCCAGTCTAAATAACTAATTATTTAAATTAAAATGTGACCAGCCTCATGTTCTAGTGGTCAGAGCTTCTGGCTATAGTTCATGAGGTCCCTTAAAGGGGATTATTCCTGTGTTCGTCCATGGTCTGGAATTTAGGTTAAGTTTAGATTTAAGACCTCTCCTGGCACCACATTATCATAATCATCTTATCACATCATCGGGATAATGTAACTCCGCCTTCCAGGTGCCCCAACCTCAGAAGTGGGTTACAATTAAGCCACGGCCAGGAGAGAAGACCAGAAATGTCGAAAGACAACCTGGTGGCATTGGATTAAAAAAAAATAAATAAAATAAAATAAAATGCAATTAAGCCTGGTTTCAGACTTCCCCCTCAATATCTAAATTGACGTGTTTTGTTTAAACTGAACTGAATTTAAATAATTAGTTATTTAAACTGGGAAGTTTTGAAACGAAAGCCCTGTATTTTAAAAATTCCTGCACAACTACTAATAAATGTGTTAGTGACACAAATCCTTCACTGAATGTTAACTCTAGAATTCAGATACTTCTTGCTTGAGACATTGATATGTACAGTCTTCTGAGATAAACTGTTATATCTCTTGAATAAGGATGTGGATGGATTCCTTCTATAAAAAACAAAATATTGAGAAGCACAGACTGAGTACAATTAAATTCCTATAATCGCCACAGTATACTGGAATCCATTGTAGAGTGATAATGTTGTTAAGTTTTTACAGTTGTGCCAGTAATTTATAGCATTCTTTGATGTGTTGAGCATATTGAGCATAGTGTTACGGTCTTACTAATAAACCGTGTATAGTTTTTATATGAGACTTATGCAGAGTTGAGACAGAAAACATTACTAATAAACCATGCATTAGCGATGGATGTATAAACAGCCTGTAACTATACAATGGGAATCGCTTTGCAGTAGTTATATATACGAAACTCCTTGTTTAAGCGTTGTATATAGAGAAAAAATGGCCGCCCCTCTAACAGCTGTTCGTATCGACCAACGAGCACAGCATGTATTCTGTGCTCGTTGGTATTGACTGTCATTGTATGATGATGGATGCCTTGTAACCACAGAAGAACACACCAAAGAGCACAGAATAAGTAGAATATTATTGCTGTAGCTTGTACTCTTTGACCAAAATATAGTATGGTAATTGATCAGAGTCAGTTGTACTATCGATTCTTAACACGGCACACTAGAGCACTCTACCGGATGCAACAGAGAACCTCAGATATTCTATTACCTTTCGTAATGAAGTAATGACGAAACTATGACGTAGCTGTGTAACAGTTATACTGTTATACACGACGTATGTAGTGATTATTAGTAAGGAATTTACACACGACTTATAATCAAGCTACTCATTGTATAAGTATAAGACAGTTAAACATCTGTATATAGAGTTTTTATTAGTAAGACCGCTAATGTTTAAGCCATTAAGAGCTGCGGTTGAAGCCCCAAGACTAGCGCCTTTTGATGGTGACTGCCTTCGTCTTTGAACGTCTTGTACCACATATGACCAATGGAGTACTGTAATATAGAATAGATTCCCCACATCCTGCTGTAACATTTCGTATTCCTCAGCACATTTTTTTTCAAGACAAGCAAAATTTCAGCTGTGTATTTTTTTCTGCACATCAACTCAATTGTGTCACAGACGAAAATAAACATACCTCAACCTATCTGCCACAGGTTAAGACGTGAAATAAACTAAATGATAATCATTACTACATAATAGATGAGGCATTATATTAACAATATAACACAAAATGTAAATGTTTAATTCAGAACTGTGTGAGTTAAAATGTTATATTTTATTTAACGACGCTCACAACTGCAGAGGTTATATCAGCGTCACTGGATGTGCCGGAATTTTGTCCCACAGGAGTTCTTTTACATGCCAGTAAATCAACTGACATGAGCCTGTCGCATTTAAGCACACTTATATGCCACCGACCTAGCCTGGGATCGAACCCGCAACCTTGGGCATAGAAGGCCAGCGCTATATCAACTCGCCAACCAGGTCGACGAACTGTGTGAGTAAAAAAAAAATAAATAACAACAATAATAAAAAACGACATATCATTCATTATTGAACAGCCTATATAACTTATTTACTTTTTGTAAAGGCCTGTGAATCAAGCTATACTCTAGTATAATGCAGAAAATTTGGTACTGCGGGTAATAATAAATGTTTTTTCTTTTAATATTCACCTTTCCATATTTACTGTTACGCAACTGTGTCAACCTGAAACCAAGAAGCATGGACTTCTGTTTGTAGAGTGTTTGTTTAAGAACATCTTCACATGGAGAGCATAAGCGATATGCACGTTCCAAATGGCGCCTGAAAACAGTACAGAACAATTAATGGTGTCACGTAAATGATAAATATTCTCATTAAATATTTCAGACAGTAACTAATAAAATTTATATTACACTTAAGGGTGTTTTAAATTAAATGTCTGCAATTAACTTCTTAAATAGCCCTTTCTATTTCAAATCACAAGCAATCCAACATTACATCATAGTTAATATTACGGTTGAAAGAAGCTATTACACTACACCATTAGACAGTCATCACTGTAAGGCCTGGTTTCTTCAACCTTTGTTAAAATGCACCTAATATAGCGTTAATTAACTGTAAGTTAAAAGTATGAATTGCTGTTAAAAATATTGCGTTTCTTCAACTTTGCATTTCACATTTTAACATTCTGCTTGTTAACTCTCTCTTAGGACCAGAGATTCTAGAGTTTAACCATAACCTATAACCAAGTATTGGCTCACTTCTGTTTTCTGAACTCTGACAATTACAATTCTCGCTTGTTTCCGTTGTTTGATTCAGAGAGGATAGAAGTCTTTCTATTCTCTCAGGTTTGATTTCTGCTTCTTTCCTCATCTGTATCACAATAGCGTGGAGCGGCATATTGGTATTGCTGTTATGAAATGGAAAATAATGGAACAAAAAAAAAATCGTGGGACTAATTTCTCTTCGTTCAAAAGAAACCTTCTGCTCGAAATTATTTCGCAGTATAAGCCAATTAATGAAGATGAACAAACAAACGGATCTACGTTGAAAGCGAAAAGTGAGGCTTGGCAGAAAATAGCCTATACTTTGTATGAACTTCTGGTCTGTCAAATCATAGAAATCATCCCCTCCGTTTATGTATTCATGGATATCATTTTCTAAATAATCCAGATATCGTCGGTTTCTTGGTAAAAGTGACCAAGTCCAAAATGCAAAATTGTTGGGAAAAGGCGTTTAAAGGTTTAATGATCCATTCAAAGATAACTGTACTTCATTAGATGTTAGTAATAAGTTATTTTAAAGGTAAAAGTTATATATTAATAGTTTTTAGTATTAAATTATGTCTTATATTTTCATAATGCTTGGAAGCCTTGGAATGTGACTTGGTCACTTTTAGCAAGAAACCGACGATATATAAGTTCAGCATCTAACGCACCAGCCATATTGGATACTTCTATGCTAACATAGAGTTAATTAATTTAACTGCATGAAATTGGGCAGTTAAATTAACATAGGTTTTAACAGCCTGTTAGTACTAACAGTAGTTGAAGAAATGCTTCAACTGTTAAGTTTACAGTTAAAATGGAATAACACATTGTTATAATCTAACAAAGGTTGAAGAAACCAGGCCTAACCCTTGTCAGTCTCAATCAAGATTCTCAGAACTTGTTGAGGTAAGGAACTAACCAGAGCCTTCTCAGTCAGGGACAGATTTCTTTAACACACAAAACAGTCCTCCCACTTTTACCTTCCTTCAAAAGGAGATTACACCAAGGATTTGTACCATCTTTGACACTGACATTTAATTGTAGCAAAGCAGACCGTAATGCATCACAGATTGTAAAATGTGTGTATGTACCTAAACTCATCAACTTCTTCATCATAATGTGCAGGGTTAACTGGTGTGAATCCAGCAAGTTGCTGAACTTTTAACTCTTGGTTAATGTTGCATTTGCGACAAAGGCCATTGCCATTTGTTTCGAGAGTGGTGCTCTTCTTTCCAAGTACAGTATTAGAGACTGCATGAACTGGATGATTTAACAACTCATCATGCTGGGCTGGTATTGCCTTATTATAGCTTCCATCCTAGAAACAAAACATACAATTATGGTAATATCGCTATATTTATGATCGCGTATTTGCAATATAGATAGTGCTATGACAACACTGGTGGTAACCAGAATGAGAAAGTTCATGATCTACCAATTCCTAAAATATACATGAATTCATGCATTTTTAAAGTACATTTTTCTTTCGTAAAAATTCCAGTTTTCATTTAACTAGTAAAACTCCAACATAATGAATGGAAAATATGTTACATGTTTAAAAGATTAAAGTGCAAAAGCACTCATCTTCGCACTTCTACAGGTACCGTAATTAATGTAACAATATACAAACAGGCCATGATTATTTGGCCAAACACCTGCATAGAATTGGAATATATCAGTCCAATTGTGCAACTCAAACCAAGAAATGGATTCGGAACACCTCAAAATCTGTGCTTCAGTGGCTGGCCATGATAATATCTTTGAAAAATATTGGAGTGCAAGAGGTCAAATGACTTTATTGTCAAACGCCTGGCATTAGAAAACAACAACATAGCAATATTAGGTAATAAGTCTAGTGTTAATTTCTTTACAACTGCTGCCTTTTTTCCTTGGACTTGCTGGAAAATTCTTCTTTACTTTACTTACAGCCTTTCCTGAAGACCAATTAGAACTATATGAACCTTTGTTAGGTGTTAAACCAGGTGATGTTTCTGTCTACTTTTCTTTCATTTTATTTCTATGATGTTTTTGACGTTCTGCATCTCTTCAAGTTCTTTAGCTTTTGCATCATTCTCTAATATTACTGATGTTCTTTCCCTTCACTGCCTACCTCTCTCTCTCGCTTTTCTGTCTGAAATATTTTTCATATTTCTCCTTATTTTGTTTCGGTTTTTGTCTAAATTACCTCACCCTTCTTTTGAGGGCATTATCAATTTAGGCCTAGATAATATAAAATGAAAGAACAACATAATCAATAAACCTAAAGTGTAACTTTAGTGTAAATTACATTTTACCATTAACGAATGATGAATCTTGATATACTAACTCAATAAGTATTACAGAAGAAATAATTTTAAATTAATTAAAATGAACAATATTTACTATGATCAGTTAAATTATTAAATAATATGATCCATAAATATGGTGTCACATCCATAATGCATTTAGTACACTTATTTCATAATTTACAAAGAAAAGTTCTAATTAAAATTTGTAGAGCAATTCCTAACTGATGCATTTCTTTTAAACAGTTTCTTGTATTTCCCAAAAACTTTGTATTCCGTGACTTAAGGGGTTTCTCAAAAAACATATTCAATCGTTTTCCTCAAAACCCATGTTTTTCAAAATTTTTTGCCCGATTCAGGATAAATTTGTTCCTGCCTTTCTCTCTTAGGTGAATCTTTCTTCTGTCCCAGCCACTAATAAATAAATAAAAATACCTTGAAAATGCCTTGTATTTATAGTACTGACTAGTAGAAATTGATGTGATCACTGGGAGAGCTGTAAGCCCACCCAAACCGCCTCAAATACGTACCTTACTTATATACGAAAATCGTCGTGCGTGAACGAAGAATACCGCCATATTTCTTTAATGTAACAGTGGGTTTCAGTGTTGCCAACATAGTAATAACACTACACACCTAATCAAACCAAACCTAACCTTTCTCATAATACTACACACCTAATCAAACCTAACCTAACCTGTCACATAATACATAGCTAATCAAACCTAACCTATCACATAATACTACACACCTGTAGTAACATACCTCACACTTAGTATCATTTTGTTTTCATGTACTGCCGGCTCTGCCAATCATGTCGGTTTCCATCTAGTGGATCGTACTAATACTACTAAATTCGAAGAAGCAATGGCGACTTTCATAATAATTACATTTTACATGTTTCGTGATATACTAAATGTGTTAATGTAGTAATAATTCTATATATGGTACAATAAGATTTGAAATGTGTTGTGGTTGTGATAAAAGTATTGAAAATTGGTTTATAATGCCACATTGGCAGTGATAAAAGTGTGCAATATTTGTTCAGTGCTGGTGGAGGCTCTAGATTGACACCCCTCTTACTTCAAAATTCCAACCTTGTGCACACAAAATAAATTATTGCCACTGAAAAGTGCCTTTTCGTAAGCATGATGATGTGCATTCGACAACGCATACAAATCTGCTCTATGTAGTATTTTAAGATATAATTGTCATTGAGGAATCCGTATACTGAAATTTTCCCTCACTTTCTACATTTACTTTACCGTAACTTATGTGACAAGAATAATTATGCTATGACTATTATTAAATAATTATTTTCTTCTGTGTCAAATTGAACTCGGTCAGTATGGCGAACATCATCGAGGATTAGTGACAGGTTGTTTGATTTGTAACAATTTTTGGTATCCATACCAAAAAAAAGTACAGCTAATATGCAAGGCGGCCCAAAAACCTGCACAAACCGAACCTAACCTATCGTCGATGATGTCCGTCATACTGACCAACGTTCAATTTGGCACCGAAATTACCTAATTATTAATTAAGTAATTAAGATTATTTTGAAAAAGGGAGGGTTATGAGATCTCAGGTGTTTCATGCTCATTACCTCTACATACTCATTTTGGAGTCTATCCCACACAATAAAGCAGGATGTTTTACTTCAGGCCTAATAACGTTATAGTCTGCAGTACATAGCATATAATATGTAGGAGTCTGTCATACTGTAGAATGTTTTAAAAAGTAGGAAAAAAAATCGGTAACCAGAGTAGAGAATTCGCTAAGACTTGGCATGAGAAAATTCCACTTATTTCCCTTTAATCCAATTATAAAATAAACTTACAGATACAAATAGGTCTATCTGACACATGAAAAGCACTGCAGGAAGTATGGGACTACATGGATGAAAGTCTGAAGCACGGTATTTTCCCGCTTTTATACACAATAGTAAACTATTACTACTAATGGTACGTAACTTACTGGCAGAAATCCATTGTACTGTTCACAATGAGGGCAATCCCAACAATTGCGGTTTCCATATGGGACATCAGTATTTTGGTTGCAAAACCAACAGTTTACTCGTATAGGAAATTTATGTCTGTGGAGGGAAAACAAATGATACAAGTTAAACCTGAAACAGTCATTAAATGTTATTATAATTACCAAAACAAAACGTGAACATTTAAATTTCTTAGTATTATATTTAAAAACGTTTTTAACATTTCAAATAGTATGAGTGAACAAAGAGTTTATTCTAATACCTGATTTTGAAATATAGACTCAAGCCGGTCACAAAAACAATAGAACCTCCCGCTATAATAGGCAGTATTACAGCAAGGGATTCCATATTCATATGATTAAACACAATCTCTAGAAACGCCACTTTTAAAATGTGTTGCACAGAATACTGTAAAACATTTACTTTTTCCCTCTCAGCCCCACACGTTTTGAACCCACACGTGCAAATACAACATCCATTTTTTTTAACCAAGGAAGCCAGTGTTTTGAAACGGCTAGCGACGCCACAGACAACACACACAACTTAGTAGATCATCATTGCTTTTTCTATGGTTGGTAGCTTATTTCCACAACGTTGGTAGTACTAGTATATGTATAATAATGGTTGCCAATTATTTTATTTTAAGTTGAAACATGTATATAGGCAGCCTGTAAGAAACAAACTAGTCGAGTACTTTCTGGTGTTAATTGAAAAATGTCTGGTCCAACTGATTATGGACCCGATTCTGGAGGAAGAGTGAAGGTAACGATGTAGGCTGCTTCAATGCATAAGAACCAATTTCAATGGAATTGTGGTTAGGTTAGCTTGGTTTCTGTCATAGTCATCATGTGAATTTTAGTTATCTATGACACTACTGAATAATTCAAGCAGTTAAAACTTAATGACGGTAGTTGCCTTAGAATATTAGAATAGTGTGCATCAAACTTTTCTGTGTAAATAAAAATTAGTGTAGGTTATGTAATGTCCTTAGGGATAAAATTTAATTATAATTTCCAGATTACAAGATTTGTTTCTGTGTATAGATCCGTAATATTTATTCTGAAATGTGAAAGGCCAGCAGGACCAGAGAGATTATTGTGAGAATAAACCATATCATATATCAATATTTATTCTGTAAATTTAATTCCATTTTCTTGCAGTTTTCTACATTACGTGCCTTTTGGGAAGTTAGAGTCCATATTATAAAGTTAGACTATTTTCTAAGTATGTATAACTCGTTACACTATACAGACAGCACATTTATCACACATATAAAACGTTTATAATTGCATTTTTGGTGCAGTTATCACCACTCAATTCCAACAGATTCTGAAGCGACTGCTAAAGACGTTTCTCAGAGCAGTTAGTTTCTTTTAGGTACCATTCTCATTCATTTGGAGCTTCATTAGTTTCATATGATCCTATCATCTCTAAACAGTCTCTACAGATAATGAAATAAAGAAATACTTCTACTTAGTTACAACTGTTCTAATTATACTTACTTACTTATGGCTTTTAAGAAATCTGGAGGTTCATTGCCGCCCTCACATAAGCTCGCCATCAGTCCCTATCCTGAGCAAGATTACTCCAGTCACTACCATCCCTCAAATCCATTTGGGGTTTCGTAACAAGCTGTTTTTTACGGTGAAGGGTTGTTAGTCCTTCGCCCAACCCCCAAGATGGAGGACCACCCCTTATTGGCTGTCTGCGACTGCCTTTTCAATATATTCGCAGCTACTCTCCATATCTGGAGGCCGTCTCCTCTATCTGCAACTTGACATGCCATGCCGTGGTGATAGGGACCTGTGAAACTTAATTCTAATTAGAATGTAGACTAAATATGAAAAATTATGTACAGTATTTCGGTAATAAGTTTTTACAAATGCGCACTAGTGAGATGATGGGATCCCTTCACTCCCAATTACCTATACACAGAAATAAACTTAACATGACTCTTTAGATCCGATAAGTGTTTTTAAACAATATACTTTGGACCCCATATTTTTTAATGTGCTTTAAGTGAAATAATCCTGCAGATTGAAAGGGAAGATAGGATACATTTAAAGGAATAGAAAACCTATATTATGTTTAGTGATTAAATGCACGATTAATTAGAAAATTTAATTGGAAGTTTATCTGTCTGCAACATTGCCGCTAATACAGTTTTCTTCCTTCTCGCAATGCAGATGTAAGAGATCAACGAACTCAGGTCTGTCTCTGTACACGAACCTCTCTCTCTCTACAACGCGTGACATTGCAATCTGCTCGCATCGTTCAGTGGCTTGAAATTAGTGGTTTTTTAATTAAATTTATATGAAAACGTCTACGCTATTGAAATACGCGTGAGGGATAAATGATTCTTTGTTAGATTTTCTATTGATGCGAAAAAAAAATCACGATCCTACTCGCAATATTTACCGAACAGTATTTGCAGTAAGGGTCCGAAGTTTAATTTTCATTTATCTCCAAACTCATTTTTATGACTTATCTCCCCTTACCCAAACAACACAGAATTAATGATAAAAGCTTGCCCAGGAATGGGAATTTAGAGTTGGAGAAATTTTAACTTTGGCATTCTCGGTTCCGATCATAGCCTACTAGATTCATTTTTTTTTTACACGCTTTAACATCCATTGACCAGTCTCATGGTCTAGTGGTCAGAGCTTCTGGCTATAGTTCATGAGGTCCCGGGTTCGATTCCCGGTAAGAACACAGGAATTTTTCCTTAAAGGGGATTA
This sequence comes from Periplaneta americana, assembly GCF_040183065.1. NCBI lineage: Eukaryota > Metazoa > Arthropoda > Insecta > Blattodea > Blattidae > Periplaneta > Periplaneta americana. Next base: position 160,793,394 of record NC_091129.1, read on the forward strand.
TTCCTGTGTTCGTCCATGGTCTGGAATTTAGGTTAAGTTTAGATTTAAGACCTCTCCTGGCACCACATTATCATGACCATCCTATCACATCATCGGAGTAATGTAACTCCGCCTTCCAGGCACCCCAACCTCAGAAGTGGGTTACAAGTAAGCCACTGCCAAGAGAGAAGACCAGAAATGTCGAAAAGACAACCTGGTGGCATTTGATTTAAAAAAAAAAAATTTACCGAACAAGAGAGTGTCAAACATTTGTGGGGAGGGAGAAACATTTTTTCTGAGAAAACTATGAACTTTCTACCAATATAGGCCTATTCCAATTTTTTGTTATATACAACATGAGCTATTTGCTCTGAAAATCTGCATGATTATATCACTTCCGCTCTGTATATTTTCACTACACTGCAACACAGTTTCTTATATACCTATCTTCTTCTGGTGGCCTATTACGGTCTCACTCCATCGTTTCAGTGGATGGCCCAAAGATCTTGTTCCTCAAAGGTGGTAATTTAGTGCTTGGCGTAGTATCCTTGTTCTGGGTATTGTGATAAATATTTAAATTGTATTCTTTTAATTCTTTCACAGGGTGTTTGCATTGTTAAGCCAATTGTTTATGGAAACATTGCAAGATATTTTGGAAAGAAACGAGAAGAAGATGGTCACACTCATCAGTGGACTGTTTATGTGAAACCTTATCATAATGAAGATATGTCAACGTATGTGAAAAAAGTTCATTTCAAGCTCCATGAAAGTTATGGAGAGCCTAATCGAATTGTTGTGAAACCACCCTACGAAGTTACTGAAACAGGCTGGGGAGAGTTCGAGATTGTTATAAAAATATATTTCCACGATCCTAATGAACGCCCAACAGTAAGTTGAAGCTTTTTATTACTTAGTATGCTGTTGTAAAAAGTTCAATCCATGCACATTCATTCTTCCTCCCCCAACAAAATAATGTTTTAGTAATGAAATATGATCCCATTGCCTCAAATTATTTCATTTCTAATCCTTCGTTTTCCATGTTATGATCTCAGTTTCTGTTGAGTTAATTGTTGTTGTTGTTGTTTTTTAATGCCGGGCATTTGACAATAAAGTCATTTGACCTCTTGCACTCCAGTATTTTTCAAAGATATTATCATGACCAGCCACTGAAGCACAGCTTTTGAGGTGTTCCGAATCCATTTCTTCGTTTGAGTTGCACAATGGGCAGTTAGGGGACTGATATATTCCAATTCTATGCAGGTGTTTGGCCAAACAATCATGGCCTGTTGCCAATCTAAATGCAGCTACAGACGATTTGCGTGGTAAATCAGGAATTAACTGTGGATTTTGATGCAGAGAGTTTCATTTTTTCCCTTGAGATTGTGTTATCAAATTTTGTTTGTTAAAGTCTAAGTATGTAGATTTAATAAATCTTTTCACAGAGTAATACGTAGATTTAGTAACAGGTCTGTAAGTAGCAGTGCTGCCCTTCTTTGCTAAAGCATCCGCATTCTCGTTTCCCAGAATTCCACAACGGGATGGTATCCATTGGAATACAATTCTTTTATTGAGTGATATTAATTGAGAGAGCATTTTAGTTATTTCTGCTGTTTGAGATGAAGGTGTGTGTTTAGAGACTATTGATAGAATAGCTGCTTTGGAGTCTGACAATATAACTACATTCTTAAATTTATTGATGTGGCATAGAAGATTCCTGAGACTTTCATTTATTGCAATGATTTCTCCATCAAAACTTGTTGTTCCATATCCAAGAGATCTATAAAGTGAGAGGAAATAGATGTAACATCTGCACCGGCACCTTGTTCTCTGGAGATCAAGGATCCGTCGGTGTATAAATGAAGCCAGTTTTGTGGAGGGTATCTAATTGAGTTAATTGTGTACACTTGTATTGGAAACCTACAAGAAAGAAGGTATAGCCTAGTACATTACCAGTACTCATATAACGAAACTATATTTACTTTAAGAATTTTGCATAACACACATTTTAATAGATTTGCTTGTTTTAAAAATTATTCTAACTAATTGTAAATAAAGGAATTCAAGAATGGATATCAGGCAAGGGTAAACGTGATCAAGGATGAGAATGGTGACTTGCTTGCAGACTCTCAGTCAATCCTGAACAGATGGAAAAACTATTTTGGGCAACTACTAAAAACCTGTTTCAATAAACTTTCACTAATTGTTTTATTGCCCTCCTGGTTGTAACTGGGCGGCCTGAAAAAGATTTATAAATTTTCTCCTTGTTTTGCCACACTTTTTTTTTTTTTTTTCGTATAATAAGCTTTCACAACGTATGTATGTTCAAGCAGAGAATATCTCACCATTACGCAATCTCCACATGGTAACTAAATGAGTGACATGACACAACACAACATACCTCCTTTCTATATATTCCAATTTCAGACTGACTAGTCGTTGAAACGTTACATGAGGTATAGAACACTGAGAGAGGAGGAGATGGCGCCTGGCAGTTGCTCAACCACCTGCGCCACCTAGCTGTCAATGAATAAACCAGTGCTTATCACTGGAACGCTCTGTATTATAAAGTGGTCCCATTAATTCTGAGAAAATTGTTCAGTAGTATGTGAAGTTTTCATCATTAAAGTAGGGACTTAACGTCATTATTTTCCAAATATGCAAGATCATAGTGTATGCTGTTAATTTTTAGTGTACATATATAACAGTACATAGTGAACAATACAGTTCTCTCTGTATATTGAAAACTCAAAAAAGTTTCATTTCCATTGTTCAAGAATTAGAAAATCAATATCCTGAATTTAAAAGAAAACTTACAAATTAAACCAAACCCTTTAACTCTATTAAATATAGAATATAATCTAAATTTAACAGAAGAAATACTGAAATCAGAAGTAAACACTGAAATACTGAAACAATTGTCTTTAGTGACAATTAATATTAGGTACCCTCCACAAAACTGGCTTCATTTATACACCGATGGATCCTTGATCTCCAGAGAACAAGGTGCCAGTGCAGGTGTTACGTGCTGTCTCTTCTCACTTTATAGATCACTTCGATATGGAACAACAAGTTTTGATGGTGAAATCATTGCAATAAGTGAATGTCTCAGGAATCTTCTATGCCACATCAATAAATTTAGGAATGCAGTTATATTGTCAGACTCCAAAGCAGCTATTCTATCAATAATCTCTAAACACACACCTTCATCTCAAACAGCAGAAATAACTAAAATGCTCTCTCAATTAATATCACTCAATAAAAGAATTGTATTCCAATGGATACCATCCCATTGTGGAATTCTGGGAAACGAGAATGCGGATGCTTTAGCAAAGAAGGGCAGCACTGCTACTTACAGACTTGTTACTAAATCTACATATTACTCTGTGAAGAGATTTATTAAATCTACATACTTAGACTTCAACAAACCAAATTTGATAACACAATCCCAAAGGAAAAAATGGAACTCTCTGCATCAAAATCCACAGTTAATTCCCTATTTACCACGAAAATCGTCTGTAGCTGCATTTAGATTGGCAACAGGCCATGATTGTTTGGCCAAACACCTGCATAGAATTGGAATATATCAGTCCCCTAACTGCCCATTGTGCAACTCAAACCAAGAAATGGATTCGGAACACCTCAAAATCTGTGCTTCATTGGCTGGTCATGATAATATCTTTGAAAAATATTGGAGTGCAAGAGGTCAAATGACTTTATTGTCAAATGCCTGGCATTAGAAAACAATAACAACAACAACAATACATGTATTTGTATGTCTTAATTACACACTTTTAACACTTGAGTATATGGTTGTAATAACAACTTTCGTGTGTTGAAATTAAGACTAAGTTGTAAATTACCTAGTTGACTACTTTCGACTAGTATCAGCCATCTTCAGAACTAGTTCTTCAGATGGCTGATACGAAGCCGAAACTAGTCAGCTAGGTAATTTAGAACTTAGTTTTCATTGGCTGCATTCAGCCGGGACAGCGCTGGGGTAGTGATTCATTTTTGCTGAGTTACAGCAGCTGTTAGTGGCTGAACGACCAGACTGCAAATGTTACAAAGAAACACGCCATTGTTCTGTCTACGAAAAATGGCGGCCGCTATTTCAGCGCTATCGGCCAGCAAGGCGTTCAGTGCTGTCGCTATTTCAGCGCTGTCCCGGCTGAACGCAGCCATTGTAACACATGAAATATGTTATTACAATCATATTCCTAAGACTTACAGTATATTCGATCTAATGTAACTTTTCTCTTTTAGGTAACTTTGTATCATATCCTTAAATTGTTTCAATCAGGACCTGACGTGATGCAAGGAAAGAAAACGCTTGTTTCTGAATTTTATGAAGAAATAGTATTTCAGGATCCTACAGTATTGATGCAGCATTTGCTTACTACAACAAGGCAGCTCTCTCATGGAACATGGAAGCATGAAACTGATTGTAAGTGAATCTTATAAGGCTTATAAAACCTGTATTTTGTGACTATAATACTTACTTACTTACTTGCTGGCTTTTAAGGAACCCGAAGGTTCATTGCCGCCCTCACATAAGCCAGCCATCGGTTCCTATCCTGTGCAAGATTAATCCAGTCTCTATCCAGTGACTATAATAATAATAATAATAATAATAATAATAATAATAATAAATAGTTTATCTAACCTGGCAGAGTTAAGGCCATACAGCCTTCTCTAACACTCAAAGGGGTAAAACTGTGATACAGAAAACACTTAATAATAATAATAATAATAATAATAATAATAATAATAATAATAATAAATAGTTTATCTAACCTGGCAGAGTTAAGGCCATACAGCCTTCTCTAACACTCAAAGGGGTAAAACTGTGATACAGAAAACACTTAATAATAATAATAATAATAATAATAATAATAATAATAAATAGTTTATCTAACCTGGCGGAGTTAAGGCCATACAGCCTTCTCTAACACTCAAAGGGGTAAAACTGTGATACAGAAAACACTTAATAATAATAATAATAATAATAATAATAATAATAATAATAATAATAATAATAACAGTAATAATAAAATAGTGAAGTACAGAGCATATAATGAACACAATATTTTTAGGTACACACAGCAAGGAAAATTATGATTATAAGTAGCTCAAGTTATCACATTATAGACATATCATTATCGGGAAATATGATGAAACAGAAACAGATAAAATATGATAAATATCACTAGAATATAAAAAAAAAATGTAGTGAATACATGAAAACATGCAATACAACACATGTCATAACAGTAAGTTAGTTTGTCAACTCGTCATAAGATAATTTTCTAACTTGAATTTGAAAGATTTCAAGGTTTGGTAGCCTTTGACTTCATGCAGAGAATTCCAGTGACGAGAAATAGTAACAGTGAAAGATGAGGAATAAGTCGAGTTTTGATAATTTGATTAATGTATACAAAGGATATTGAATTGACTTAGTTGATAGAGCAACTTCAAAATACTGGAGGACTTCCAAGTGATGATAATTTTTTTTCTCTTTGTTATAACTTAACTTTCTGATGTTCACTCGTATTCAGGTTTTTTTTTTTCTTTCTTTTCCTGAAGATGAAGTGGCCAAAATTTACCTTTTTCTAGTGCCCATTTTTTTTTTAAGTAAAGAAGTTTTACCTCTTGTCTTTTTCAGTCTTCGTAACATTCATATGTGAAACTTGACAATGTACATAACTGTAATGATAGTACGGAGTACACGTATCTGAATTTTGTTTTACATATGAGGTTGCTGTTCTACACCATTGGTATACAGTATTTTTTTATTATTCAACAAATTTTATTCATACCAGTATTCACAAGTAATTTCATCTACGAATAACATACATAAAATGTTGACTAACAATCAGTGTGTCATTATTTAAAAGGATAACAGAAAAATTATGATGTAATCGATATTTGTTGTATGTTTCCAAAAATAATTGTTTCAGGGAAATTATTTATGCCTATGCCAGTAACTGGAAACTTCAACTAGGTATCTGTACATGAATAACATTGTAAAATGAAACACTTATGCAACAGTTGGAGAAGTTACAAATGTACTCCACAGAAGAAAAGTCCAATTGAAAAGGAAAGAAATTTCTTAGATTATCATTATAAATCACTAACATATTTTAACATTCATGTCACAAAAATTGCCGATTTTTGTAAATATAAAATTAATAATAGAGATTATTATAATAGTAGCTATTTTGCCATATATGAAATTTTGCAAAATTAAAGACATAAATCCGTCAAAATCGTACAATATTTGAATCAAATAAAATGTCTTACTTTTGGGAGCCTTTTGTTTGCAATCAAAGAAAATAAAAATTTACGGTATTTTCTTATTTGAGTGGACGGTAAATTATGTATGTGTTATGAATAATAGTTCAAGGAAATAAACTAAGAATGGTAATATTATTTGCAACATCACTTTTAAAACAGACTTTTGTAAATAGAAAAATAAGTTTAGAAATGATCGGAATATAGGAATAAGTATTTAAATGAATGCTTAAATGTGGAATTTGTAAATTAAGTCAAATAGCTTCTTTTTTGGCATTATAAAAAATATATTTTGTTTGCATGTAGAACACGAAAGTACATCTTGTTTGGATACATAGCATGGATTTCATTTATGTACGTCCATGAAATGGTAATTCAAGAAAATAAACCATAAACGGGAATGTTATTCATAAGATCATAACATGGTAAAAAAACTGAATTGTTGTGAAACACACATCATATAATGAAAAAAAAAAATATAGATATATATGGCCCCGAGATTCACTCAGCCTCCTATAAAATTGAGTACCGAGTCTTTCCCGGGGGTAAAAGGCGGTCAGAGCGTGGTGCCGACCACACCACCTCATTCTAGTGCCGAGGTCATGGAAAGCATGGGGCTCTACCTCCATGCCCCCCAAGTGCCTTCATGGCGTGTGACGGGGATACCTTTACCTTTTTTACCTTTTACCTCCCTGGCACCACTTCTTCGTTTGTGCTTGGCTCCTATTGTACCTTCTTGTAATTGATCGTATTTTTGTTTCAGTTGAAGAAAAGAAGGAAAAGACGTTGCAGAATATATTGAATGCCAAAAATAAGATTAGATACGAGATCAACGACCTTAAAGAAAGACTGAAACTTGCAAAAGAAACTATTGCGAAATTCAAGGCTGAAATTACAAAATTTCAAACAAGTAACAGTCCAGCAAGTGGAAGTGTGTCATAATATAACTAAATTGTGAGTTAAAGAAGAACTGAAGAAACCAATTGAGAACTTTTTTTTAAGTCTACATTTATATACGCTATACATCCTAGAGGCTACGTGATTTTATGTTACTGGTTTTACTGTGACGTGTGTAGGAATGAATCGTAATACATTGTTCCAGATCTGTGGATTGCGGATTGATTAGTTGTCAAACAGAGCATAATTCTATATAATCATGTATTTATCTGTGGCTATTTATTAATGTATATTGTCGAAAAATTTATTTACCATAGGAACTGGTGTTAGCCTCACTGTGTCTTCCTTCTTCTACTCAAGCATACACAGAAAACTAACAGTGTTTTTTGCTGAATTTTAGTTAACTGTGCCTTATTACTTTCAGAGACATGTAAATATCTAAGGAAATAAAACTGTGAGCAAATTTAAACTGTTATTCTTACTGCATATGTTCAGTTTTTGAGTGAATGAAATAGACTAAAGAAATTCCTTCAGGAAAACATAATGAAGAAATTCTTTCTTAAAATTTCACATGTCGTTCACAACAAAATAATATATCTGCCATTGTGTAATAGCTCACCACATCTCCTCTACCAAATTTGCTTGGATGTGAAAATCAATGTAAACACATTACATAAATACAATATGTAAGTCACTAATAAATTATGATATAATGCAGTGGCGTAGCATGAAATTTTGAGCAGGGGAAGCTAACTCAAGTTGTCTTTCATGCAATATGAGAAAATGTATTACAAAAATACAGTCTTAAAATAAATAGTAGTCAATGTCAAGTCAGCAGTCGAAGATTGGTTGGAACATCGTAAGTAACACCAATAAGGCATGACCCCAAAATAATGATACGTAGTAAAATATGATTTCACGATTTACACATATCTCTAACAAATAGACACGTATACGTATATAACATCAGCTCACTCCCTGTCATACTTAGAGAAATCACAATATTAGTATCATTATGTAAGTATGCGTCTGTCTTTTGGTTGTGTCCTTCATTGACAGCAAGGGAGTTGGTCATTTCTTCTTTGAATCACACTTTTGTTCGTAAGTCAGTCTTGATAATACAATTGTCCTAAAAAATTCAATTAAATTAGTGTCAGGAACTGTTATTTCGCTCATTATTTATTACATCAGCCACAATGCACACTAACACTTCAACTGAACACAACTGACGAAAAGGAATAACTCAGAAACTACTTATTTTAAATGTTAAAGCTAGCTTCTTGCGAGCCTTGCGACTAGGGTAGTTTAGTTAGAAAGGAATGGAAAATCTGCGGGGTGGATTACACAGAAGAAACCAGTCTGTTTGGAAGCTGGTATGTGCAGGCTTCTTGTTTACTGCTGCATCACAAATCATCCTGAGCTGCCGCATCACAATATTTAACGTGTAAATATAAACTATTAAAATTAATAAATAATTTTGTCCATAAACTGCAGGTTTATTATGAAATTATTATTAAGTGGGGAAGCTAAGCTTTTTAGCTTACATTGATTGTACGCCACTGATATAATATTATCATAGTTCTAAAAGGGCCAAAGTCGACCTGATTGGCGAGTTGGTATAGCGCTGGCCTTCTATGTCCAAGGTTGCGGGTTCGATCCCGGGCCAGGTCGATGGCATTTAAGTGTGCTTAAATGAGACAGGCTCATGTCAGTAGATTTACTGGCATGTAAAAGAACTCCTGTGGGACAAAATTCCGGCACATCCGGCGACGCTGATATAACCTCTGCAGTTGCGAGCGTCGTTAAATAAAACATAACATTTTGTAAAAGGGCTAATGTCAATGTTTTGTACTTTTGAATTATATACATTTTCGAGCTATTCTATCAATAGTCTCTAGACACACCTTCATCTCAAACAGCAGAAATAACTAAAATGCTCTCTCAATTAATTAATAATGCTCAATAAAAGAATTGTATTCCAGTGGATACTATCCCATTGTGGAATCCTGGGAAACGAGAATGCGGACGCTTTAGCAAAGAAGGGAAGCACTGCTACTTACAGATCTGTTACTAAATCTACGTATTACTCTGTGATTTGAACACTACATATAAAATGTTTATGCAGCCAGTACTGACGTACTGTGGATAAATTTTAATTACTTCACCTTTCATAAACGAAATAGAACATGTTCAAAACCAAGCTCTCAGGCTCATTACTGGTGGAATCAAAACAACTCCAATAGCTTCTATGAGATTCCTCACTAATATTAACAGCATCAAAATGATAATAGAAGAAAAACTTATCACATTACCAGGAAACAATTGGCATTCATACAGTCCTCTCCGTAGATTAAAAACTCAAAAAAGTTTCATATCCATGGTTCAAGAATTAAAACAGAAAATCAACGTCCCGAATTTAAAAGAAAACTTACAAATTAAACCAAACCCTTTAACACTATTAAATATAGAGTATAATCTAAATTTAACACAAGAAATAATGAAATCAGAAGTGAACACTGAAATAATGAAACAATTGTTTTTAGAGACAATTAATATTAGGTACCCTCCACAAAATTGGCTTCATTTATACACCGATGGATCCTTGATCTCCAGGGAACAAGGTGCAGGTGCAGGTGTCTCTTCTCACTTTATAGATCTCTTGGATATGGAACAACAAGTTTTGATGGAGAAATCATTGCAATAAGTGAAAGTCTCAGGAATCTTCTATGCCACATCAATAAATTTAGGAATGCAGTTATATTGTCAGACTCCAAGCAGCTATTCTATCAATAGTCTCTAAACACACACCTTCACCTCAAACAGCAGAAATAACTAAAATGCTCTCTCAATTAATATCACTCAATAAAAGAATTGTATTCCAATGGATACAATCCCATTGTGGAATCCTGTGAAATAATGCGGATGCTTTAGCAAAGAAGGGCAGCACTGCTACTTACAGACCTGTTACTAAATCTACGTGTTACTCTGTGAAAAGATTTATTAAATCTATATACTTTGACTTCAACAAACAAAATTTGATAACACAATCTCAAGGAAAAAAAATGGAACTCTCTGCATCATAATCCACAGTTAATTCCCGATTTACCACGCAAATCGTCTGTAGCAGCATTTAGATTGGCAACAGGCCATGACTGTTTGGCCAAGCATCTGCATAGAATTGGAATATATCAGTCTCCTAACTGTCCGTTGTGCAACTCAAATCAAGAAATGGATTTGGAACACCTCAAAATCTGTGCGTCAGTGGCTAACCATGGTAATATCTTTGAAAAATATTGGAGTGCAAAAGGTCAAATGACTTTATTGTCAAATGCCTGGCATTAGAAAACAACAACAATAACATTTTCGAGCTTATCTCAGTCTGTTCGTCCATATACTAAAAGGGCCAATGTCTGCTGCTGTTAATGTGGAAGGTACAAAGCATTCACAAGCCAATGTCATAGGCTCACAGTACAAAATCTGCCTTCTATAATGGCCAATGCTAACATTGATACTTCTTTACTTCTGTAAAGGCTTATATTGACATTGGCCTCTTCTTCATTTTAGCCAATGTTAATATTGTGAAGGAAAAAAGTTGTTCCGAAGAATGAAGCTTTCGATAGGAAGATATTTGTTGAAGAATATAATTTGGCTTTTAAGAAGCCAAAAATGACGTGTGGAAAATGAGACAAATATGGTATGTTGCTAAAACTAGCTACAAATGAAGATGAGGTACTTAAAATACAGAGAAAAGGGATAAACACGTAAATCTAGCAGAATCTGCTTACAGAGAGAAGGACAGTGATAAAAGGAAAAGTAAGACAAATGCAAATATCTCAACTAATTCCTTTTATTTGCAGAAATATTTACCCATGCCATGTTTACAAAATGGTATAGCATTTTACAAAAGGCAGTTATAGACAAATAGGAATATTTATGTAACAATGATGCTACTGATAGCACTGCAAGAACTGAAAGAAAGGTGAAGAGATGTTAGTATAAATCACAAATTTCTCGAAGCTGGGCATACTCACCTAGAAGAAGACAATTCATGCAGCTATTGAGAAAACATAACAAATACAACTGTTAAAATTGAATCACTGAGAGTTGGGCAAATCTGATCTACATGATGCAAAGAAAAATCCAATATGTTGTGTTGAGTTAGAACAAAGACAGTTTTTAAATTTCAAGACACTTCTAAACAGTTATTACATTTTCCGAAAGGTAGGTGAAGCTGTAGCTGGTAAAAGATCAAGTGGATGCAGTATCAGCCAGATTTTCCTGAGCAGGTGTTCTACAAGCATTCCTATTCACTGGACGAAACGTTTAAGACACTGGACCTCAGAAGGAAGCAGACGAAGTTATCTCTTCCAGAATTAACTCCAATTGCTAACTCACCACTTCCTCATTCAGCGCCAAAACTGAAGGATTTGAAAGATCTCCGATCTTTAATTCACACAAATATACGAACAGTTCATCCAGACACTGATTGCAGATCCAAATAGGGTTCACCGTTATCACCAACGCTATACAATGTATCCAGTGACCATATTCTACAAGAACTAAGTGAAATAGAGATAGCAAATGCATATGGGTATAACTTAGTTAACAGATTAACTCCATTAACAGTCCTAGGGTTCGCAGATGACACTGTTATAATTGGGAAAGACCGAGATTCGGCTATCGGATTGACAGAAATTGCTCTTCAAAGATTTGAAGAAATCGGATTGGATATTAACTTAGGGAAATCTGTAGCCATCACTATTGAAAATAGTAAATTGTTCGGATTTAACCTCGAAATTCTCAGACCTCCAAATTAAATGCATTTCAAATTCTTGGATCTGAACTTTGCCAATGTAATGATATTTGACTGTCGAAAAATGATTTCAAAATTAAAAAATAAATTGTACCTACTTTCTTCCTCACCTTGGTTACATCCAGATCAGAAATTTAAAATCTCAACTCTCAATCTGCCCGATTTTAATGTACCACTTTTTCTCAATTCCTCTCGAAAAAATTCAAATTGAGGACCGTTTTTGCAAAACTTGCTAACTGAAAAAACTAAATTTTACAGGAGAGACAAAACACTACAGTAAGCAAGTTTTGCTGTATCTCTCACTTATGGCAGAAAGCAAGTTTTGAAAAAACGATCACACTTTGACACACTACAATGAAGAGAAATAACCCAATTTTACTAAGACGCTTTGAACATCATGTAGAGGCCTGCCTTATGTTAACGAATCCATCAAAATCTCAATTTTGCAAATTTTGCAGTTACCAAGTTTTGCAAAAACGGTCCTCAATTGGTTTCCTACAAGACGCAGATAAAATGATTAAAACAACACTGAAAGAAATATTATGTTTACCTACAGATACTCCAGATTCAATGATTTACTCTGACAGTTGATATAAAGGCCTTGGTCTATTTCGAACTACATAGGAGGCAGTACTGCAACAAATTAACAGTTGGAAACTTTTGATGAGATCAGATAATTAATCGGTATATTGCCAACACAAGAGATTTAGAGAGTGAACTGAAAACTAATCTTGTTACCTCTGGATAACAATTTGATCTCCCCTGACACCATTAAAAACAAAAGAGGTCCAATTGACTCAAGGAAACTCAGGAAAATTTTGCGCTTTGAAGAATTTAATAAATGGTGTCTACTGCCACAGAAAGGTAAAGGGATCAGCATATATCAAGACTTCACTCCCGCAAACAGCTGGGTCAGACATCATACAGGCCTTTCTAGCTCCGAGTGGAGAGATGCGCTGAAGATGACCGGTAATGCTGCTCCTGTACGAGCTGTTCCAGGCAGAACTCAAGACGACAACCACTGTAGGCGATGCCATAGTGAAGTTGAAACTTTGGCTCATGTCTTGGGTTCATGCCCATTTGGCGAAACTCTTCGTAATAGCAGACATCACAAGTCAGGTCTGTAATCGCAACATGCCTTCAGGTCAATGGCTACACTATCTATGAAGAAGTCCATGGAATAGCGGATACTGGAAGTCATCGGCGTATTGATATTATAACATTTAAACCTGGAGAGACAAAAGGTTATATTCTGGATCCGACCATCAGAATCAACCTGAGGAGGTTAATCTAGAGAAAAGGACAATTTATGAACCAACTATCCCTTACTACAAAACATCATATGAACTCATTGATATAGAAGTCATCAGATTAATGGTGGGCGCTAGAGGGACCATAACAAAACAATTCATGTGATTCTCTTATAAATTTGGAGTCCCAATAACAACAATTAAGGAAATTTCTATGATAGCCTTGAAGGGTTCTTTGCAGATTTTACGGCAACGCTTGTATTTCAATTCAAATTGAATTTTCTCATTCTATTTTTTTTATCTGTATTTTTTATTTTACTGCAAATTTTCATTATTGTGAAATATTATCTACTGTAAATTTTAGTTTATTGTAAACAAATTTCTTGTAAGACATTTTTAATGTCATCTTAAATGTTAATGTTTAACATTCTTTGTCTTTGGCAACCTCACCAAGTTGAGGAAGATTAAATATTTAATTAAACTCATAACTGTGTGTTAAGTTTTGGAAAGGTCACGTAAGCATATATTTTATTTTTTTTAACTTGACTTAACGTCATTCACTCACATGAAGCCAGGTATGTAGACCAATTTACTGACTGGGTATGCCATAGGAGGTTGGTCTACGCTACACCCACGATGAGATGAGATGATTATGGAGATTTGTTGGAATGCCACAGGGAATTAGAGTTCCTGGAGAAAACCCCGGGATCGAACCCAGGATTGTAAGTCCAACGCTCTAGCCACTAGACCACCATGACAGCTCCATATTTTAAATTTTATTTCACATAAAAACACACAAAGAATTGTAATAGACTTCCAAAAGCCATGCTTCAATACTGTCCCCAGAGTAAGATATCTTTGGCCCATCCAAAAAAACGGTGGACCAAGAATGACTCACTGAGACCGTAACAGGCCTTGGACCTTATACTTGTTTGGATGGTGATGATAAGAACATACACCCTGTGTCCATAAAGTCATGGTGCAGTTTTCAACTCTTATAATGGCTAAAAGAAACGAAACCAAAGAATGAAATTTACGATACATTGAAGAGTACGTTAAAGAGTTTCCGAAGCATAAATTTCAATTTTGTGTGTGCAGGTAAGACGCAACACAACAATGAAGCGAATCACGCCATTTAGTCAAGATGTATTAATATGCGCTACAAATTTAATGTTTGTAATGTAACCATTTCTATTAGAATTTTTACTATTAGCGGTGTAGCCCTTTTCGTCTCCATGAAGTTCGTGATCTTCCTCTTCCGGTGACCCTGAAGGTTCCGAAATAGAGCTTGTGCCTTCACGAAATTATGGTCTTTTCGTAGAGTGTGTTTAATCCATTTTTATTTACTCCGCTTTATTTGGATGTCTGTGTGGTTGTTTGCAAAGGTCTTCATTCCTAATTACATTTCGCCAGAAGATTCGTTTGAGCTTTCGTAGACATATATTGAAATCTCGTACTACGTAATAAAGCAACGATTATTTCATACATTTTGAGTATTGAAAGTCTCGAAGTAGCCATATTTTGTAAATACAGTGGCTGTTTCTGATTTCTAGTAAACAATATAAGGTACCGGTAAGAACAAGGTGCTTCATAGGAACAGATGTTTTATAGGCACCGCCAGTTAATATATCTTTAAAAAAAAAAAAAATTGTTTGAATAATTGAGAACCAAAGTTCTGTTTATTTACGCGTCACCATGGTGGGTATTTAAACACTACAAGATCCAGGGAAAATATTTGCGGAAAAACTATAATGAATAATGAAAAAAGCTTGGAAAAGGCAGTGACATTACGTACTACTGAAATATATTTAAAAAATGAACTAATTTTGTTAAGTTGGCTATATTAGAATAACAATCAATAATAGTATACATTTCCAGATAAGAATATGAATACCACTCTGTGAATTATTATTGTTACAGTATTGTGTTGTTAGTGGTTATTACATTACCTGTAATTTGTCACGACAATATCTATTTGATCATAATAGTCTTAGCTATAATCACAGTCTAGTACATACAGTCAGGAAGGTTGAGTTGTGAGGGTACTAGAAACAATAGACTGTGCCGATATTATTTCGCATTGTCTGTAATGAGGCGATAGTAGCGATTCTAGTGGTTAGCAACTATCTATGGATGCATATTCCCCACGTATTGCGCTTCGTGACTGTATATACTAGACTGTGGTATAATTATGTTCGTGTCACTAGTAGTAGGTTATTTTACGACGCTTTATCAACAGCTTAGGTTATTTAGCGTCTGAATGAGATGAAGGTGATAATGCCGGTGATATGAGTCTAGAGTCCAGCACCGAAAGTTACCCAGCATTTGCTCATATTGGGTTGAGGGAAAACCCCGGCAAAACCTCAACCAGGTAACTTGCCCCGACCGGGAATCGAACCCGGGCCACCTGGTTTCGCGGCCAGACGCGCTGACCGTTACTCCACAGGTGTGAACTCGTGTCTCTATGTTCTCTTATTGTTATGTACAAATAAATGATAAAATAAAATAAAAAATTTATGAGTCTATATTATCAAATAGGCTGGCGGTACCTATAATGCATCTAAGCAGATAAATTAGTGAGAGAGATATCCAAAAGTGCTGCTGCAGATGGAGTTCGCCGTCTTCCAAGAATTTGGCAATGTATTGTTGATATGGCAGGAGATTATATTTGAAGTATGTAATGTCAAAGGCAACCTAAATAAATTCAGCGTGAAACAGTAACTATATTGCCATTACTTTTCGAATAAACACGTCTTGGACATTGTGGGTAATCTCTGACCCAGAGAAAAATATCTGCATTCAAGACTGCCGAAGCCACTGGCGTAGCTCAGTCGGCTGAGGCGCTCGGGCGTGGGTTCGATTCCCACTTGGGCTGATTACCTGTTTGGGTTTTTACCGAGATTTTACTCAACCGTAAGGCGAATGTTAGGTAATCTACGGCGAATCCTCGGCCTCATCTCGCCAAATACCATCTCACTATCACCGATCTCATCGACAATAACAGAGTAGTTGATACAGCATTGTTAAATAACTTAGAAAAAACACTGCCGATAATCCGCTAGTCAGCTATCAACTATAACCTCAGCAAAGACAGTGATCTCCCATGTAGGTATGATAGCTAGGATTTTTATTTTTAGTAGGTTATTTCACGACGCTTTATCAACATCTAAGGTTATTTAGCTTCTGAATGAGATGAAGGTGATAATGCCGGTGAAATGAATCCGGGGTCCAGCACCGAAAGTTACCCAGCATTTGCTCATATTGGGTTGAGGGAAAACCCCAGAAAAAACCTCAACCAGGTAACTTGCCCCAACCGAGAATCGAACCGGGGCCACCTGGTTTTGCGGCCAGACGCTCTGACCGTTACTCCACAGGTGTGGACGATAGCTAGGATTGACAAATTGCTTTGAATTAGTACATGTTATGCACAAGACGTACACATGTATAAATAGATACATTCCCAAGCAAGCAGATCGATAGAAAATCGGTTTTTACATCCTTTCCAACACACGCAACACGCAATGTGCTCGTTTCACGACACAGCCTTAGCAACCACAGATATAAACATTAGACTCGATCGACCAGAGGAGGAAAGACAAATGGTCGTAAACAGTCCATACTTTAATAAATTAATACTTAAATAAATCATACGCTCTACATAGTATAATTTTCCACATGTGTGATAAATATCTCCAAATTACTATGTACAGTACGCCGAACATAGAGCACCTCGATTATAATTAATAAATTGACATGTCGATGGCCCAAAACCAGACTGTTCCAAGTCCACTTTACTATTTTTTTTTTCAGGAGAGTTATTTTAAGCTCCTGACATTCAAAGCTTCATAAAACAATTTGGAATAGCTTTAGCAACGTTATTGAGAGGAATATTTACAATTTTGTTCGATTCATATATGCAGACAAGAACTGGAATATAATGAAACACAGATTTCTTTCTTATAAAAAGTTGGACTTAGAACAGTCTGGTTCTCAGCCATCGATATCAAGAGAGACAAGTCCGTTAGAGAAACAACATTTCTTCTTTCAGCAGGAAATGCATGTGTCCTAGTAGAAACCTCATAACCCGTATTCATTTCCTGATACACAAGAATTTACTAAATTGTACGCAATATATATATATATATATATATATATATATATATATATATATATATATAACTACTTAGGTTAGGTAATAAAATATAATAGAATACGCTTAATTCGAATTAATTTACCTTTTGTCGTTTATTATTATTATTATTATTATTATTATTATTATTATTATTATTATTATTATTATTATTATTATTAAGGTGAATTTCTACAACTGCTGCTTAAAAATATTTTATATTTTAAAATGTTCGTTTTGCATCACAGATCTTTACATGTCCGCACAATTTATAGAAATGCATAAGAACGGAGTTTACCAAAATTTTTACAGTTGAATTTTAGTTGCTAGCCACTAGGATCGCTACTATAGCACAGTCTATTGTTTCTAGTACTCTCAGTTGCTAACCGCTTGGAGCATTGTATAGCGAGAAATGCAAAAAATCACCTGAAGCTTCGTGACTGTGGTAGCACTGCATATTATACAATAATGCTCTGCTCTAATTTGTTCATTACATACTTACTTACATACTTACAAATGGCTTTTAAGGAACCCGAAGGTTCATTGCCGCCCTCACATAAGCCCGCCATCGGTCCCTATCCTGTGCAAGATTAATCCAGTCTCTATCATCATATCCCACCTCCCTCAAATCCATTTTAATATTATCCTCCCATCTACGTCTCGGCCTCCCCAAAGGTCTTTTTCCCTCCGGTCTCCCAACTAACACTCTATATGCATTTCTGGATTCGCCCATACGTGCTACATGCCCTGCCCATCGCAAACGTCTGGATTTAATGTTCCTAATTATGTCAGGTGAAGAATACAATGCGTGCAGTTCTGTGTTGTGTAACTTTTCCATTCTCCTGTAACTTCATCCCTCTTAGCCCCAAATATTTTCCTACGCACCTTATTCTCAAACACCCTTAACCTATGTTCCTCTCTCAGAGTGAGAGTCCAAGTTTCACAACCATAAAGAACAACCGGTAATATAACTGTTTTATAAATTCTAACTTTCAGATTTTTTGACAGCAGATTAGATGATAAAAGCTTCTCAACCGAATAATAACACGCATTTCCCATATTTATTCTGCGTTTAATTTACTCCCGAGTGTCATTTATATTTGTTACTGTTGCTACAAGATATTTGAATTTTTCCACCTCTTCGAAGGATAAATCTTCAATTTTTATAATTGGTTTGTTTATTAGTAAGAAATATATATATATATATATAATTTCTTCAATGTTCAAACATTAATTAAAAAATAATACTGCTTTACGTATAAATCTCTAGCAATAAAACTACGCTGAATACAGCCAGTCAAATGCTCTATTTCACAACAGAGATATTAATCAATAAAATAATATGACAAGTTTAATCACTCTAGCTTTGACCACTGAGAAATATAATGAATAGTTGTCATTGAAAACGTAGAAAATTTCTTTTTTAAGCTAATTAAATTTAAATTTTGGTTACATATAACTCGTGTATTAACACAACTTCAACCAGATTGAATCATTCGGAGCTAAAAGGAACTAAGTCACTTTTCACAACTTTCCAGGAGAAGTAAAAAATATTCCAATAATTACACAATAATATTATATTTTTATGTTATAGAAGACAAAAGAATATTTAAAAGTCTTAGTTCCTCCTTCCACCGTTCGATGCGCATGACATCCGTTGTTCAAATTGTTGCATAACCAAAAACTGCATATTTTGACTTAGTTCCTTTTAGCTCCGACCGATTCAATTATATTAGAGTACACTTACAATTAAGATATTGCAATAAAATTTCCACGAAAATACTCCTCATAAAACCGTATCTACATTTTAACGCGAAAATAAAAAATGATAAAATTTATAAAAATTCGACTATTTTCAGTAGCGCATTGCGTTAATTGAGATGATGTAAGTAGGCCTGTAGTGCAGGCTACTATCTGGAATAACTCTTCATAACCAGAAAAAAATGCATTCTATAAAAGGCAAAATGGCGGCGGATAGCGTGTGAGGTCATATTGTGATGTACAGTATCGTAGTGTACAATATACTTCAAACATATCGTCACGTCAAAATGCGACACTGTATACGTAGAATATTATTTCATCACAACACGCTCTCTTCAATATCTCATCGTTTAATCTAGAGCATATTCTGTGAGTCGCTCCAGTGCCAAGTAATGGTACCATTAAACTTATGAAATTACGTCATTCATCTGAAGGGAGAAAAAATGGCTGTCACTATAACACATACTTTGTCAAATTATCTACTATCATGCTTAAAAAATTCTTATATTATAGTGACATCATTCTCATTGCAAATTAACAACAAAGACGCCATCTTTAGGCTAACAACTGCCATGCTCCAAACCCGTCAGGACAGAAACAAATGAATTGCTTGCAATGGCAATCGGAATAGCAATGAGGTGATCATGATGATTATAGTGATAATGATAATATAGGCTAAGGTGACCCATAAAAGCCAGACACATTTCAAAGACATATACTTATGGCTTTTAAGAAACCCGGAGGTTCATTGCCGCCCTCACATAAGCCCACCATCGATCCCTTTCCTGAGCAAGATTAATCCAGTCTCTACCATTATAACCCACCTCCATCAAATGCATTTTAATATTATCCTCCCATCTACATCTCGGCCTCCTCAAAGGTCTCTTTCCCTCCCGCCTCCCAACTAACACTCTATATGCATTTCTGGATTCACCCATACGTGTTACATACCCTGCCCATCTCAAACGTCTGGATTGAATGTTCCTAATTATGTCAGGTGAAGAATATAATGCGTGCAGTTCTGCGTTGTGTAGCTTTCTCCATTCTCCTGTAACTTCATCCCTCTTAGCCCAAATATTTTCCTAAGAACCTTATTCTCAAACACCCTTAATGTCTGTTCATCTTTCAAAGTGAGAGTCCAAGTTTCACAACCATACAGAACAATCGGTTATATAACTGTTTTATAAACACTAATTTTCAGCGTTTTTGAGAGCAGACTGGATGACAAAAGCTTCTTAACCGAATAATAACAGGCATTTCTCATATTTATTTTGCGTTTAATTTCCTCCCTAGTATCATTTATATTTGTTACTGTTGTTTCAAGATATTTGAATTTTTCCACCTTTTCAAAGAACAAATTTCCAATTATATTTCCATTTCGTACAATAATCTGGTCACGAGATATCATCATATACTTTGTCTTTCCGGGATTTACTTCCAAACCTATCTCTTTACTTTCTGCAAGTAAAATTCCTGGCTTTTTCCTAATCGTTTGTGGATTTTCTCCTAACATTCACGTCATCCGCATAGACAAGCAGCTGATGTAATCCCCTTTCAATTCCAAACCCTCTCTGTTATCCTGGACTTTCCTAATGACATAGGCCTACTCTAGAGCAAAGTTAAAAAGTAAAGGTGATAGTGCATCTCCTTGCTTTAGCCCTCAGTGAATTGGAAACGCATCTGACAGAAACTGACCTATACGGACTCTGCTGTACGTTTCACTGAAACACATTTTAATTAATCGAACTAGTTTCTTGGGAATACCAAATTCAATAAGAATATCATATAAAACTTCTCTCTTAAACGAGTCATATGCCTTTTTGAAATCTATGATTAACTGATGTACTGTACCCTTATACTTCCATTTTTTCTCCATTGGGGTTAAGCAATAAGCCAAAGCTACGTCCAATGTTGTTAATCCTGGGAATCACGAAGTTCTGCAGCTTGTGAATGTAGCGATCTGAGTTAACAGGTACTGCAACGCCGTCCTGGTTCTCAAACAAATTTACCTTAGCAACTGGAATGCTATTCTTCGGTGTTCTTTAAACTCTTTTTCCTCCTCTTGATTCCCCAAGCTGATTAAGGGGCGCGCAAAATGTATCTGGTTTTTATGGCTCACCATGTACTATTAAAAAAAAAGATTAACTGTGAAAAACAGTATCTGAATATTGGCATCTACTCACAATGCAAAAAGCTATCACAACAAAATTTAATGCCACTGTATACTGTGGGAATTCCCAATACAAACTGACATAAAAATAAAAGCTAATAAATCAATAGATCAAAACAAGTTTTACCATATTTTACATGTAGGCCTACGCTATGTAGCTTTCTCGTCTGAAAGAAATATAGCCTACTAAAGAAGAAATATGTATAAGAACTTTCTTGTGTTAAATTTTAACGTACCTTGTTAACATGGTTGGACCTATTTTGGGTCATCTTCAGAACTGGTCGTTGTTGGTCTTGGCGCCTCTTGTTTCCTGTGAGGGTGCGTTCATAGTGTAGAGCCAAAGAGTGTATGTGTTTTGACACTGAACGCACCTTCACAGGAAACAAGAGGCGCCAAGACCAACAACGACCAGTTCTGAAGATGGCCCAAAATAAGTCGAAACATGTTAACAAGGTACGTTAAAATTTAACACAAGAAAGTTCTTATCATACATATTCCGAAGTGACACAGTGTTAAAAGTTGTGTAATCAAGATCTATAAAGAAGAAAGTCTGATGCAGTATATAGTTCTCAAAATAGAAATACAACGCATGTGTAATAGTCTATACAGGATATTATCTCATCACTTATCAGTGAACATCTTATTACCATTTACAAAGTACCAAACTTGAATGCATTACAGGGAATAACAATACATTTTAGGTTCTACCCATATCATCCACAAAATGCTCGAACAGCTCTACAATATTATAAATTTGAGCTAACTTAAGAATGTAGTTTATTCTCGGTTACTTTTATTTATTCAGCATATAGTTACACACAAATTCCACAATTTGGAACATCTGGCCGAAATCTACGGCTGACCACTAGCATCCAGAATACAAAGCAGAGGTTAAATTAAAAATACAATATGATTGCGGAGAGAATACGGAACAATGATAAATTAAAAAAATAAATAAATAATAATAATAATAATAATAATAATAATAATAATAATAATAATAATAATAATAATATAGACTTCGCCATAGCTGGAAATTAATTATGACCGCTGCAAGTACTTCCGTAAAAATGAGTTATTTTCCGTGGACCAATAATGCAACGCGAAAGCGGCCAAGTTATTTACTACGTCGGCTAAGATTAATACAAAAATAATAATAATAATAATAATAATAATAATAATAATAATAATAATAATAATAATAATAATAATAAGTAGACTTCGCCATAGCTGGAAATTAATTATGACCGCTGCAAGTATTTTCGTAAAAATGAGTTATTTTCCGTGGACCAATAATGCAACGCGAAAGCGGCCAAGTTATTTACCACGTCGGCTAAGATTAATACAATAATAATAATAATAATAATAATAGTAATAATAATAATAATAAGTAGACTTCGCCATAGCTGGAAATTAATTATGACCACTGCA